>NC_046163.1:8030072-8127572 GCF_011064425.1 Rattus rattus | reverse complement strand
GTCCTGGGTTCTATAGGAAGACAGGCTGAGCAAGCCATGGGGAGTAAGCCAGTAAGCAACATCATTCATGGCCTCTGCATCAACTCCTGCCTCCAGGGTCCTGCCCTGCTTGAGTTCCTGTCCTGACTTTCTTTGAAGATGACCTGTGGTGTGGAAGTGTTAGCTGAATAAACCCTTTCCTCCCCAGATTGCTTTGGTCACAGTATTTCAGCACAGCAATAGTAACCCTAACCTTCTTCAATTGTCCACTACAGTGTTTGAGACCGTCTCACTGAACATAGAGCTCACCGCTTTGGCTAGAGACATTGACAGCAAGCCCCAGGGATCCTCTGTCTGTCTCTCCTCCCTGCCCCTCTTCGCACTGGAGTCAGTCGTAGAAGCTCGACACCACACCCACCGTTTTTTGGGTTTTGTTTGTTTGTTTTAACACAGCCTGGAAATCAGACTCAAGCCCTCATGCTTAAGTAGCAGGCACTTGACCAACACAGTCGTCTCCCCAGCCCTTTCCCCTACAGAGTGTTTAGCGTAAAACAGCCTTTTCCCTAGATAATAATTTACCACCTCCGGGTGAGTTTAAAACATCTCACCAGTGTTTAATTTCACAACTCTCCCTCCGAGTACAGTAAAGGACACTTGAAGAAAGAAAGCATGAGTTTAAATTTCTGCTTCAAGATCCTGAGCCTTTCATAATACCTCTTCCAGGGCCACAGAGCATTCTTGTGGCATCTGGAGCTAATGCTCGACAGTGTGCCCAGCTGCAAGTGTAAGTGTTCAAAGCATCCAGAAGGAGGTTCAGAGTGAGGGCATCAGTGCTGACAACGGTTCTGGCCTGCCCTCTTTGGCATCCTTGCCCCCCACACTTGTCACCCTGGGCACATGCCATCCCCTGCTCCATAGCCACACCCCAAAGTACCCTTTGAAAACCCACAGTCAGGCATGCTGATTAATAACTGTCTTAGGCAGGATTTCTATTCCTGCACAAAACATCTTCATCAAGAAGCAAGTTTGAGAGGAAAGGGTTTATTCACTTCCACATTGCTGTTCATCACCAAAGGAAGTCAAGGACTGGAACTCAAGCAGATCAGGAAGCAGGAGCTGATGCAGAGGCCATGGAGGGATGTTATTTACTGGCTTGCTTCCCCTGGCTTGCTCAACTTGCTCTCTTATAGAACCCAGGACTGCCAGCCCAGGGATGGCAGCACCCACAATGGACCCTTCCCAGCCCTCCTGCCCTTGATCACTAATTGTGAAAATGCCTTCCAGCTGGATCTCATGGAGGCATTTCCTCAAGGGAGGCTCCTTTCTCTGTGATACCCCCAGCTTGTGTCAAGCTAACACACAAAACTACCCAGTATAATAACTAAAAGCAAAACCCAGACTATGGGACTAGAGAAATGGTTCAGTGGCTAGGAGCGCTTGCTGATCTTCTAAAAGACCCTGTGTCCAAGTAGGACAGCTCACAATCACCTGTAACTCTACTTCCAGGGGATCTGACACCCTCTTCTGGCTTCCATGTAACACACACACACACACACACACACACACACACACACTCTCACATTCACGTAAATAAAAATAAAATATGCTTTAGGGGAAAGACAAAAGCAGAGTTGTAACATCTAAGAGCTCGTCTGGAGACCAGCTAGAATCCTGCCCTAGGCATTGAGAAACACTTTAAGGGGAGGCAAGATATAGCAATGAGCCATGGAAGGACTGAGAGAGGAATGGGGTGCATACAGAAGAAAGCCTCCCTTTCAGGAAGCCAGTATCTTTGCCTTTTAACTGAGCTCCCTAGAATCTGAGATCACCTACTATTCCCCATTTGTAACTAGAAACCCTCCCATCGAGACCCAATTACTTGGTGTTAAGACCCCCGATTTTAGAGAACATTGAAACTAACATCACATCAGTACTTTAATGAACAAAACATCCATCTGGGATAATCTGACTCTTTCCAGCTCAGTTCCCATTTCATCCTTACTGTTAGATGATGTGTCTCCCCAGGTCTCTGTGCTGTGTAAGACAGGCCTCTGTACCCCATACCACCGGCACTGCAGAAATGGCCTCTGGGGTGCTGTCCAGTCATATCTGCAGACCAGTGGCTGGGGTTATACTGTCTTTTCCTTTTCCTCAGTAGCACCACAGTTCTCCACAAAAACTAACGCATGCAAACAAGGCAAGGCTTGGCACCGGCTGCAGAGCTGGGGTACCCAGAGGACTCTGCTCCTGTCTGTGGTTCAGAAACTTCACCATCAACATAGACAATTCAGCTTACTAAGAGGCACACTCCAGTTCTTGTAACAGAAAAATGTATTAAGCTAAAATTTTACCCAGGTCAGATGAGACATCTTTCCACTGGCATTGACATGATCATCCCTAATCCAGAGAAGAGGGTACCAGTTTATAAACATACACAGGACTTGATGCCCTCCACCGTCCTCAATATCCCCCGCTTAACCTGGAACTTCAGGCCCAGCCACCACACATGAATCACCTCCAGATCCTCCAAGCCCCCAAAATTCCTTCACAAGTTTTGCCACCTCCCTTCAAGGCTGAAATGGTCCACACCTCTCTGCATCCACATGCTCAGAAACGAAGATCAGGTAAATAAAGTAAGCAGTTATACCACAAGCCAGCGATGTGCCTAAATCGTGTGGTGGTAGCTCTCCCAGAAGACATCCATATCCAAATTTGTAGGGCTTATCAATATGTGACCTCATATAACCGAAGGATCTTTGTAAGCACTGAGGACCCTGAGATTGTTTTTACTAGATAACCCAGGCAGAACTTGGAATTTCAAAGGTGAAACAGTGAAGTGGGAGAGTCAGAGAAATAGACATGAACTCGAGACACATAGAATCCATGAATCAAGGAAGTTCACAGGAGCTGCTAGAAAGGTGGTTCTCAGCCTTTGGGTCATGACCCCTTTGGAATCAACTGCCCTTTTCACAAGGTCATCAGAAAGCATACACACATATACACTATGATTCATAGCAGTAGCAAAAGTAGCAACCAAGATAATTTTATGGTTGGGAGTCACCACAGCATGAGGAACTGTAAAAGGCTCAAAGCACTAGGGAGGTAGAGAACCACTGCTCTAGAAGGTTCTAGAAACTGAAAGCTTAAAAAGAAAATAAAGCTAGAAATATATTCTCCATGGAGACCCAAGAAGGAACACGAGCTGGATGTGCTTTGATTTTGGTCCACTAAGACTGACGGTGGAGTTCTGACCTCCAGAACAATAAAACCATTGTATTGTTTAGAGCTGCTAAATCTCTGTTCGTTTATCTCAGCAACGGGAGTAAGGATTACACAGCACTACGTTGTGGAGGATTATTATTGTATAACTATTTAGCAATTTGAAACAACAGTATCCAAAGCATCCAAAACAGTATCCACCCTAGTAAGCACCTGCAATGACACAGTCATTAGGCATTCGTCACTTGTCTTGACCTTGTTGATGTGCACGCACAGACACATGCTTCTGTCAAGGCTATACTCGCCTCCATATTGGAGGACATACTTTCTGCTCATAGTCGGCTCAGGTGCACCTTTGATCTTAACTCACTGTATTACAAGCCTCACTCCATGTGAACTCGGAAGGTTCTCTTCCTCATCTCTTGATGAGAGGAAGCATCAACCGTTACTTTCTAAGTATTAATTGCCA
Source organism: Rattus rattus (assembly GCF_011064425.1). Taxonomy (NCBI): domain Eukaryota; kingdom Metazoa; phylum Chordata; class Mammalia; order Rodentia; family Muridae; genus Rattus; species Rattus rattus. The sequence goes on along the minus strand of NC_046163.1, from coordinate 8,123,905 downwards.
CGTTTTGTCATGAAGATGTACATGAATAATTTCCACTCCTGGAAAATACTTGGCCTCAGAAAAGTTTCTGGTTGAAATTGCATTTTGATCATTACTAAGAAAACATAGCACACCAAATATTAATAAAATTCAATAAAACACTAAGACTGTCTAACCACCTTTCCTCTTCCTCCCTCTGTCTCTCTCTCTCCTTCCTCTCCTTCTCTGTCTCTCTCTGTGTCTCTATTTCTGTCTCTGTCTCTCTCTGTCTCTGTCTCTCTCTGTCTCTCTGTCTCTCTCTCTCTCTCTCTCTCTCTCACACACACATACACACACACATACACACATACACATGCACACTCTCATGTAACTTAGGCTGATCTCACGCTGGTTATATAGATAAAGATGACCTTGAACTCTTCCTGCCTTTATCTCCCAAATACTAAGCTTATAGGCACACATTCCCAAGACAAGTTTATATAGTTCTGAGATCAAGCCCAGGGCTTCATGCATGCTAGGCTTCTAACACATTCTGGGCAAGCACTCCATCAACTGATATATATATATATATATATATATATATATATATATATATATATATCCAATCCAGCTTTCTTTTTAGAAAAAAAGTAAATCAACAGCAAAAGGACTCTGAACCATCAGAGACTTTAGATTTTAGTTACGTACATCACCTGAAGTTTTCCCAAAACTTCTACTTCTCCTACAATTTCAAGTGAGCTGACTGATTACTAATCTCCCTGAGAAATGCCAACAAAACGACACACATAAACAATGTTAAGACGTGTAGCACTGATTTCTCAAGGGACCAATACATCCAGCTCATTATGGGAAAGAAATGAATAATTCAGATGTTCCATGCCTTGTGAAAAAAATGACTTTTAGATAACTAAGCCTAAATCAGACTGAATTCATTAAAGAAGATGAGTAAGAAGTCTAGTGGGTTCTGGGTTCTGTCACTCTGTCTCACAAGTTACCATCGCAAGCTTCACATGCAATTCACAAGGCAGCCAGTCTCCATGTGAGTGTGCAGACTCTTCAACAAATCTGGTTCTAAGATTGAGGTCAAACTTTCTATACTCAGCAGCCTGATGAGGGGCTGGGAATGTGGCTCAGTTGGTAAAGTGCTTGCTCAGCATGTATTAAAGTCCTAGGTTCCATCAAGAATCTAATAACTCCAGTGCGAGGGCACAGCCCTGTAATCCTAACACAGAAGACTGGGACATAGGAGGATCAGAGGTTCAAGGTGATCCTTGGCTACAAAAGAGAGTTTGAGGCTGGCTTAGGTTTCGTGAGCTTTTGTCTCAAAATGGGAGGCGGCATGTCAAAATGAGCCACAATGGTGGTGCGTGTCTATAATTCCAGCATATGGGAGACAGAGCCAGGAAATCGCCATTAACTAGAAGTCAAGTTGGGATCTATAGTGAATTCCAGGAGATCTTGAGCTACAGTGTAAGATTCAGAATAGATGAATAGATAGATGATAGATAGATAGATAGATAGATAGATAGATAGATAGATAGATAGATAGATGATAGATAGATAGATAGATAGATAGATAGATAGATAGATAGATAGATAGATAGCCATTTGACACAATCTAGAATCACCCGGGGTAAGAAATTTCAACAAAGATCAGGTTTCCTGTGGGCTGCTCTGAGGAGGATCACCTCTATTCCATCCATAGAGGTGGGGAGGCGCACAAGTGAAGCAATTTGGAAGGAAGGAGTTTTCTGAACCTTACAAGAGAGGGACCACTGCTCTCTGCACTTGACTGTGGATGTGATGTAGCTGCTTCAAGCTCCTGCTGGTTTGACATCCCTACTGACGAACTGTAACCTAGAACTGTGAGTCCAACGGCCCTACCTCTTTTGAGATGCTTTTATCTAGGTATTGTATCACAGTTACTAATACTAAAACTAATATAGGAAGGCAGGCAGAATGGTCACGAAAGAGCACTCACAAATAATTAGTAAACATTCCATGGCTCACATCTGTCAAGAAAGAAACCTCTCATGTTAGTCCAAGCCAGAAGGGGGTATTACTGAGAATGTAAGGGCCTAACAGAGGCCTTCGGCTCGTCCTCCACATCATACCACATCCTCCATGAAGACCAGTCTCCCAAGCCACCTAGCCATCTGCCTATTGTAGGAAAAAACAACCCTCCAGGATAACATACAGAAGAGTAGGGCCAGTGACCCAATAGAAGGTGGTTCAAAAGTTCTCTGTGACAAAAACAAACAAAACAGAATAGAGCTAAGGATGTGGCCCAGTTAACACAGAGCTTACCTAGTAAGTATGAAACCTTGGTTTGTATGAAATGATTTCCCCATACACTCAGATGTTTAAGTGCTGGTCTCTAGTTGGTGGAACTATTAGGAAAGGATTAGTAGGTGTGGTCTTCTTGGAGAGACCTTTGAAGTTTTTTTTTTTTTTTTTTTTTTTTTTTTTTTTTTTCCGGGGCTGGGGATCGAACCCAGGACCTTGCGCTCCCTAGGCAAGCGCTCTACCACTGAGCCAAATCCCCAACCCCGACCTTTGAAGTTTTAAAAGACTTTTGCTATTCCTCTTTAGCACTCTCTCTCTCTCTCTCCCTCCTCTCTCTCTCCTCAACTCTCTCTCTCTCTCTCTCTCTCTCTCTCTCTCTCTGCCTACAACTCAAGATGCAAGCTCTCAGCTATTCTGCCACCATACCTTTGTTCCTCCTTGATGGACTCTAACCCTCTAAAGCCTTAACTCCCAAATTAAATACTTTCTTTCATAATTTGCCTTAACTAAGGTGTCTCCTCACAGCAATATAAAAGTAATTAAGACATAAACTGGTACCAGAAGTGGGGTATGTATTGCTGTGACAGGCCTGACCATTCTGGGTGGGTTTGTTTTTTGCTTTTTTTGTTTTCATTTTTGTTTTTTTGTTTTGTTTTGTTTTGTTTTGTTTTCTGGAGGATTGTGGAAGACATTGGACTAGGAAAGGGGACGAACACTCTTAAGCACAGCTTAATGGGTCATTCTAGTAGAAGCTTGGAAGACGGTAGTGCTGGAGCAATATGGGATATGGAAGCCCAGGTCAAAAGGTTGGAGGGAACAATATCAGCAACCAGGCTAGAGGCCATTTTTGTGATATTTTGCCTGGTTTCTGACCTTTTGGCTCAGTCAACAGAGAGCTTATCTAGCATGTATGAAACCCTGGTATGGTGGTTTGAAAGAATATGGTTCCCCATATGCCAATATGTTTGGATGCTTGGTCCAAAGTTGGTAGAAGTGTTTGGGAAGTATTAGGCAATGTAACCTTGTTGGAGGAGGCATGTCACTGGGATAGGTTCTGAAGTTTCAAAAGTCTTGTGCCTTTTTTTGTCACAAAGAGCCAGTGAACCATGTACCATCTTGTGACTGTCCCTACTCTTCTCTGTATGTCATCCCTGCCCTAAAAATTTACCTAAAGCTAAATCAAAATGTATTAGAATAACTTCTTTGGTGAAGGAAATTTCAAGACAGCCTAGTATTGACTGTGTCTCATGGTTATTAGTAATCACTCTTATGTAGGTTTACAATGACTCAAAGGGCAAGCAGAACAAAAAGAAATATAAAATGTATGGTTTGAAGCAATACAGGCTGACAAGAAATTTAATGTTGGAGCCAAGACTTGTGTTGAAAGAGAAAAAGAGAGATCTGACTTAAAATGGAAATCTTGCCTCAGGGCAGGCTCTCTGCTAATCTTCCAACTTGTAGAAAGGAACAGCTGCTGCACATTTGCCTGCTGTGAATAGGTCACATAAAGCAAATCACACAACACCATATACATATACATGGAAAGAGAACTCAGTGACTACAGTACATGAGAATCTGTGGGGCATGGAGGAGCTGGAAAGAGAACTCAGTGACTACAGTACATGAAGACCTGTATAGGTATGAGTCTATCCCAGGGATGGAGGATTCCTGAGACTCTCTAGCACAATTGGTAAGCTCCAAATTCAGTGAGACTCTGTCTCAAAACAAGATAGACAGTGCCTGAGGAGTGACACTTGAAGTTGACCTCTGGCTTCCATACGTGGAAGTATGTGTTCAATACACACAGACACAAAGACACATCAACACACACATGCGCACAGACACACACAGACACACACACACACACACACACACACACACACACTGAACTGACATGGACAATATACAGTGCATATGGATCCTGTGAGGCGGTGCTAAATGAGAACATTAATTCTTGTCCTGTTATCTTATTGAGCCACAGCTGATAAAACTCCATCAACAAGGGCAAGAAAACATAAGAGTCGATATATCTCTACAATGTGCCTGCGATTTTTCTTCTCCAGTTCTCTCAAGAAAGCATTTTAAGCAGACACAGTAGTCCAGGAGAAAGAGATGGGAAATGGCATTGAAAAGTTTACATTCCAATAGCAGAACTTTTACCCACTTCCGGCAGCATGGCTGCTCCCCCCTCCCTTCTGTGGACAGCGTCACATAGACTAGAAGAATGAACTTTGAAGATGATTAATATCCGCAGGGTGAGACAGAGCTAAGAGGGAAAGACCGACACCCAGACACCACAGAAAGAGCTATTTTTAAAGGTGTTTCTGAAGTGACAGCAACTGATCTTGGGACTGTCGCCTTCAGCACAAAGTCTCACTCCTTCTAGGAAAGATCCCCCAGCAGAAAGTCCATTGCCCTGTATGCAGAAAAGAATGAGGGACTATGGGTGGGGGAGGCCTTCTGATTTGAAAAGCAACTACTGGCTTTCTATATAAGTCGAGTTCTTTTGAGTCCCACCATGAAATAACTTCCATGAGCCAAAGGGAAAGAGCTAATTTCATCTTGAGGTAGAGGAACAGTTTAAATGCTTGAAAGATCTTTTGTAATAAAATCATCTAAAGCCAACAGAACACAAAACCGTGTTTGCAAGATGGCCATTGTGATGTTTCTTAAAGTAGATTGCAAAAGTTGTCAAAATGACCAAGAAATATTAAAATGGCTCTGCCTGGGATCTGAAAGGATGGAAGAATAGCGTTCCCTCCCCCATAGTGGTAGTTTTATAACTTAATTCTGTAATAAATACCCATGTTAACTGGTTTTCTTAATGCTGTGTCGGACGTTTGACAGAAGCGTCTTAAGGGATGACGGGTTTATTGGGAGTGACTGTCAGAGGGGACAGCTTGATGCGATAGGGAGGCTATGGCAGCAGGAGTGTGAGACATCTGGTCACATTACATCCACAGTTGGGAAGCAGAGAGAATTGGAAGCTGGTGCTCAGTGAACCGACTGCCCACATTTAGGGTGCATCTTCCCTCTTCAGTTAAACCTTTCTGGAAACAGATACACCAAGGATTAGGCTTCCATTAGATTTTTAAATTCACCCAGGTTGATTCACCATCTTGGTAACCAAACTAACTTATCTTCACCTTTTTAAAAACCTCACCCTGTGTCTTGGATTCCCAAGGCCCATGGGTGGCACAGTAGTCCCTTGGGTCTCTGGAGACACAGGAAGGAAGGAACTCATGGGGCTGTGCTTGGGGAACAGTTTAACTTAGGAAACGGACTGTGGGAACCATCCTCCTTTCAGGGGGCGTCTACTGCCCCACCACCCCAACAGAACTCGGGGTACACAAGACCCCAGTCTGCCTGAAGCCCCCTCTATGTTGCAGCATCTTTCTGGTTTGGGTAAAGCAGATTAAACACAGCTAATTGATTTTTTTTCAACTCTAGACTCTCCATTTTCCATGACAGCAATGGCTATTAAAATCATCTTTAACATATCTGCCCCATTCCCAGTGACAAAGGCTCTTTGGTTAGGCAAACTTTAATCAAACTTCTAACTCTTCCGCTGGACCTGTCTGTGTAATTCTGTGTAAAATTGTTGCCGCTGACTATGGTGGCACATTTCCATGACTCTAGCACTTTCGATAGGGAACCAAGAAGGTGGCAAGTTCAAGGCCAGGCTGAACTACATAGCCAGACTGTCTCGAAAAGAAAAGAAGAATCTTAGCAAAGAGCCATTGTAATTCAGACTAATTGAAAACCATACTCCCAAGGCCTAATCACCCTCATCACCTGTCTGTGCCCCCATTCTCCACTGCCCCCACCCCCAGATCTTGGCTGATCACATAGACCAGGCTTCAGCAAGAATGCTGTTAGCTCAGTTTATCCAAGAGCCCCCTTATCGGTACTGCTTCTTTATACAAATTTCCATTTCCTTGTAGCAAGATAGTAGGGCAGACAGGGAGGACATCAAAATCCACATGAAAGAAGCTGACCGGGAGAAAGATTAGCGACCCCATCAGCAACAGTGTTACATGTAAGGCCCAAAAGAAGCCCAAGGAAAGCCTGAGCTATTCCCAACAACCACATGGTGGCTTATGACCTTCTATAGTGAAACCTTATACTATACATTTGAGATAAGGCGGGGTTTGTGCAAATGACCCATAAGTGGTTGGTACTCTAATGGCTCAATGCCATTTGTCTAATCCCAGTTTTCTAGCCCATTTCCATTTTTCCAGAGTGTTCTTTCCTAACAAATTTACTCTATCTCTACCAGAGAGCCTGTCTCTGTCCCAAGCGAAGGTCATTACCCACGTGTACCCTGCATCAAAGAATTGGCTAAGGGACAATTCTGTGCTCCAAGACACAGAACCTGGAAATTTTCAGTGGATGTCCCTTGGATCCTCCACATGCCTGGAACACCCTGACTCCCACCCTGTACCTTGACTGTATTCTCTCTTGTCTGTAGCACTATGTGCAGAGGTGAGCTCTGTCTCTCCTGCTGTAAGGGACACTGCCATGGTCCCCAAGCCTATCTCCATGGGCCAGATTAAGTCTTTCTCATACTGAAACTACACGCTTGGCCAGCATCTTCAACAGCAGCCCAGCGGCAAGAACTTCCTGGAAAAGGCTGCTATAGATGAAGTCATAAACAAGAAGGCCTAACATCTCAGCCTTGGACAGAGCAAGGCACAGTTCTCTGTGAAATCCAGGCAGGTGTTGGAGACTCAACGTCAAGACAATACCTAAAGTCATGCAGGCCTCACTCTGGCGAATGCCGTGGCACATGAACTGTTTCCTTCTTTGGCTTTTTAGACTCTGGGGGCAGCAAAAGATTCCTAAGAAGACAAAGGTTTGTTGGCTTTGTTTTGAGTGACAGGATACTGTGGGGAGTGGTTATACTGATATGTAGATGCCCCGTCTGGAACAGAAAGACAGAGAGACAGCTGTCACCTTTCCCCTTGATGTTTGTCCACTAACCAGCTTTGGCTTTGGTTTAGTTTGTGTTCCTTCATTCACCTGTTGTTTTGTTGTTGTTTTGTGTCAATCTCATTATGTGACCCAGAATGGCTTCAAACTTAAAGTAATCCTATTGTCTCAGCTTCTTCAGTGCTGGGATCACAGTCACTCACCACTCTGCTCTGTAGTGCGAGTCTCCCTGTTCTTGGCCATACTCAATAGGAATGAATCTGGAGGCCACAAGAGTGGCTCTAGAATCATCTAAACTCTGCTCACAAGCTCCCTGGAGGGTGTTGTCTTTATTTTTTATTATTATTTTTTGCTTGGTTGGTTTCTTAAGACAGGGTCTATAGCTCAGGCTGGCCTCAAACTTGCTTTGGAGCCCAGGATATTCCAATCTTTGTTCTTCCACAATCTGAGGGCTGGGATTACACGCATGTGCTCCTCCCTGTATGCAGTTCTGAGGACACAACCCAGAGCCTCATGTCTTCTAGGCAAGCTCCACCAAGCTAACCCCTGGGTTGTTCTTTCATGTCCCAGAATATGTAACTGGGGGACCAAGGCAGACACTGAGAGTGGCCAGTCCTTGAAGCAGTAGCAAGCCCTGGCACTTGGGTATTCACCTGAGAGAAGTCATTACTCTCCCAAGCACACAGCAGGTGATCAATAAATGTCTACTGAATACATTAATCCTTTCAAGTTACTGGTTTTTAATTGCTCTAAGATGAATTTCTATTGAACTGTTTGGTCCTAGGTCCAAGCCGATAAGCTACATTTTAATGAGACTACTATATCTGCGAACAACTGGTCCTTCAACTGTTGAAATACCACTTTCTCAAAAGCAGAAAAACATCTGCTGGGCTCAAAAGTACTGAATTCATACTCAGAGGTAACCAGCACACATTTGACAGGTGAGAGAGCACTGGCTCACCTCAGCCAGCAATGACAGTGTCTGTCCTTAGTAAGGGCAGGCCTGAAGCCCATACCCACAATGGACATTTTAGCTGCTAGCCATCAGATTTGTCCAGAGGATCTATGGGAGGAAGTGGCCAAAGGCAGAGCAGTAGACTTGTAGATAGTGACTGTTTACATCCTGGTGTGTGAACACCTAACTCGACTGTGTGCTTACTACACACATGTACAAGCATATCCATCTGTTGTGTGACCTTTCCCGGGGAGATAAACAAACACCTACTCACCCAAGATAGGACACCAATAATCAACCAAAGAAACAATTCTACCCCAGTCTGGCATGGTGATCCAGTGAGCTTCATTTGGGTGATCCCCGGGATTGTGAGTTCAAGGTTACTTACAAGAGCATCTGGAAGATATTCAAGGGGATGGATAATCTCTAACTTTCGATACTCCTTCCTCTGTCTCCTGAATTTTGGAGTTATAGATAAGTACCTCATGCCTAGTTTATGCAATGCTGGAGATGGAACCCAGGGTTTTATGCTGGGTAAGCTCCTTACTCAAAGCAGAAAAAAAAAAAAAAACGGGTTTTCTATATAACATTTTGGGGCAAACAAATTTTAAATATAGCCTTAAAATAATTTTTAGTTGCTCTATAAATAACTAATGGATGGTTTCTTTTCATGTAATTTTCATTTTAAATGAATATTTACCTCCAAGGGAAAGATTAAAGGATTAAATTTAAGAACTAAAAATCAAAGCCAGCATTTAACCCACAAAGAGACCTATGAAAACCAGTCTTCAAAGTCTAAATTCCACCTCCCACTAATCTTCCACTTCTTGGTTGGCTAGATCACCAAACCTTGTAGTTCTCCTTGGGGTTACGTGCCAAAGGCTCTTTGTAGACCACGCTAAAGAGCGAGGTTTCCATCACATCTGATGGCTCATGACTCTGTTGTCCAGGTCAAAGGACTGTTCCCACTCAGAAGGTCAGAGAAGGCTGTGGGCTGGCAGGGTCGCTGACCTCAGAGGGTAAAGAGGGACTAGATTCAAATCCAGATTCACTGCATGTCAGCTGTATAACACTAAGACATAAACAAGGCCACCACACTTCCTTCATGAAGTTGTCATCAAGTTTAGAAGAGTTTAGCAGATCCCAGGTACACAATGTCAACGTGACACAAGCTGGAGCAGAGATTCTCAACATGTGGGTCCCGGTCCCCCTCCTGTTGTACATCAGTTATTTACATTATGATTCATAACAGTAGCAAAATTATAGTTCAACATGAGGAATTGTATTAAAGGATCAAAGCATTAGGAAAACTGAGAACCAATGAGCTAGAGTCTTATGGGAAGAGAGAACATCATAAGGAAATTCTGCCCACTAGACTGGCCTGTGGGCAAGGCTGTGGGACATTCTCTTGACTAGTCATTGATGTGAAAGGAATTGGGGAGATGCCACTCATGGACAGTAGCCTTGGGTGTACAAAAATTAGGCTGAGAAGTCATGAAGGAATAAACTAGTAAGTATCTTCCTCCGTGGTTCTGCTTCAGTTTCTGCTTCCTGGTCCCTGCCCTACTTCAGTTCCTGCCCTGGCTTCCCTCAGTGAAGGACCATGCTGTGGAAGAACAAGTGAAATAAACCCTTTCCTCCGTGACCTGCGCATGGTCACAGTCTTTTATCATAGTAATAGAAACCCTAATTAAGACAGTGCCCAAGCAAGATTAGATGCATGGTCTGGGGAGATGGACTCAGTGCTTGCCTTGAAAGCATGAGGTTCTGATTTTGATCTTGAGAGCCTATGTCAAAAGCCATGGTAGCTGTCAGTTTCTGTCATCCCTGCTGGCAAAACGTGAGGTGGATAAAGACAGATTCCTAAAAGCTCTTAAGCCCTGTTGCTTGGTCTATGTAACTGTTCCAGACGTATAGAAGATGCTGTCTCAAACAAAAAGAATAAGGGAACTGAGGAAAGGCATCTGAGGTTACTCTATGAACTGTATATGTATATGCACAGAAAGAAAGACATGTGTGCACACATGCGCCCTACATGTATCATGTACATTCACTTACACATACACACAAAACTAGCTTTACAACACAAACGAAAATCTTGAGCACAGACGAACTCTCATTTCCATCCATCTTACAGCACTTTCTTACTTTTCCCATACGGCCTACACATCCACCTGTGAGCCACTCAGGTACCCTGCCGTATCCTCCTCGGGATCTCTAGGGCCATCTTTGGAAGCCACATAGAAACATACAGTCTATCAACACCCTTGGGTAACCTCAATCAGGACTGAGCAGAGCCAATGCTTCATGCTAGGAAGAAAAGCCTTAGGTCTGCCAGCCCCCAACCATCCTCCTTGCAGCTCCTCCCACATGATCATCCCGCCCCACCCCTCAAGCATTCTCACCCCTGAACTAGCTTCCTGAAACTCCTAGAGGCTCTGCCAGGCCCCCTCAGCCTGTTCACACTCACTACTCATCTCCCCTCTATCCCTTTAGTATCCTCCTTCTCTCTCTCTGTCTGTCTGTCTCTCTGTCTCTGTCTCTGTCTCTCTCTGTCTCTGTGTCTCTCTGTTTCTCTGTTTCTCTCTGTGTCTCTGTTTCTCTGTGTCTCTCTGTCTCTGTCTCTCTTTTGTGTCTCTCTCTCTGTCTCTCTCTGTCTGTCTCTCTCTGTCTGTCTCTCTCTCTCTCTCTCTCTCTCTCTCTCTCTCTCTCTCTCTCTCTCTCTCCTCCCTCCATTCCATTCACCCCAGTCTCTCTATTCAGGCAACCAGGAGTAGAACACTCCTCTCTGCCAGGTCTACTACAAAGATACCACTTGGAGCAGACATCGGGCCTTCTGTCAGCTGAGCATCACCCACGGTATGCAATATGCTCTCGGTTTACAAACCACACACACACACACACACACACACACACACACACACACACACACACACACTCCACAGGTAGCTGAATAAATGTATGACCACACCAAATGACTGGGAGCAGGTCTTGCTCATACAGACACCCCCCCCACCCCCAGCACAGCCCAGGGGTTTTCTAGCTGGTGCTCTGTAGAAAAGAGGAGGACGATTATCAGATTCTGTTATCAAAACATTAGGCACAGCAGCAGGCCAGAGGACACAGAGGCGCAAGAAGGACTCGTGTCAGCATTTTCTTGAATATGGCACTGAGCACCAAGGTCACAATCAGCAAGGAACTGGAGAAACCCTGTCTGAACAGCACTGACTGTAGATAAGCCCCAAACTTCTCCTGGGCTCTGAAGGGATCCACTGAACCTGAGGGGAAGTCAAAGCTGATAGGCTGGAACCCCAGCTCAGCTCCTACAGTGAAAAACATTCTGGACCACGAAAAAAATCTGTCTCAAACAAAAACAAACAAACGAACAAAAAAACCAAGGTAGATGACACCCAAGGAATGACAGCTAAGGTTGTCTTCTAGCCTACACACACACACACACACACACACACACACACACACACACACACACACACACACACACACCTATAACCCTGTGAGAGTTACAGATACACTCAGCTGCCATCCACCACCCACAAAGCAAAATACGATGAGACCTAAGTTGATTTGCCGCAGTGCTTCAGGGTAGCAATGAATCCTCTTAACAAAAGCAAAAGCTCCAGCAGGAGCCTGAAGGAGACGAGCATTCTCCTAAGGCCCAGGGCAGTAGGAAGAACATGTCCTTCTTAGGGAAGGCCATAAACACGAGGTTTCATGGCAGCAGAGGCAGCTGCCAAGGCTGGACTCCAGAGGTCTCAAATAAAAGGGCATGGAGCAAGATAGAACCATAAACCCTGGTTCAAGAAAGACAGAGCTGCCTTCAAAACAGAATGATGGGGTCTGGACATGTAGCTCGATGGGAGAGCGCTTGCCTAGTGTGTGAGGGGTGAGGGGTTCCACCTCCTTCGCTGCAAAGGAGGGGGAGCCAAAACCAGAAAAGGCTGGGGAGAGAGCTTGCTTAATGAAGTGCTTCCCTTGCTAGAGTTGAAGACCTGAGCTCTGCTCCCCAAAAGTCCCATAAAAAATCCGGGCACTGGATTGGAGAGATGACTTAGTAGATGAAGTCCTTGCCAGGAAAACCTGATGGCCTAAGTTCAAATCCCCAAAGTCCATGTAAGAAGTAGATACAACAGCAGGCATGTCTGTTTTATTAGCCAGGTGAGAAAGGAGACCCCAGAAGCTTGAGGACCAGCTAGCCTGGTATATGTTAGGTCTCAAACCTGCGACAAATGGCTAACTGAGGTGCCCATTAATATATCAAAGCAGACCTAACGGTCAGTTTGTCCCAGCAACCCTCTCTACCTGTTACAGGGCTTTGCTGGTTGCCATACCATGCCCCCTACTCTGAATTCTCCACCAGCTTCTCTGACCCCTATATAACTCAGCCATTTTGACTATGCAAGTCTCTTGGCCCAGGCCTCCTCTCCTTGGTCAGCGTCTCCTCCCCTGCTCCTCCCTTCCCCATCTCCTAATGGCCAAGCTCAGTCTGGCCATATTTCCCCTGGACTCTCCCAGATGTCTCTGCCTCTGGCTACCCACTCCCTCATGTCTACTAAACCTCCTTCACCACCCCTAGGAGTAGTCATAGCTTTCCTTTTCTCCTTTCTCTCCTTTTAATTCAATGTACACAGCAGTTAGGCAAAGAGATGTGAAAGGACAGAAGTTACCCACTGACCACCCATGCTTGCTATGTCATGGCACACTGTGCACACACATACATACGGTGTGGGGGTGGGAGCATGGCATACTTAGAAACCCAACACTGAGAAGCACAGACTGACAGATCCCTGAAGCTTGGTGAACCTACTTGGCTAGACTGCCTGGCCAATGAGAGGACCCACTTCACAATTACAGGTGGACAGCACCAGAAGGAATGATGCCCAACAAACAGAATTGTACTCTGACTTCCACATGCATGCACACACATGTGCACATGCACCGTACACACACCAACAATCATACATACCACACAACATACCACACACACACACACACCACATACACACATACATACCACACACACATACCACACCATACATACATACCACACACACATACCACACATACACACACATACCACACACACACACCACACATACACACATACCACACACACACACCACACATACACACACACACACCACACACACACACACACACACACACACACAAACACACACACACACACCCCCCTCCCACACACACACACACACCACACACATACCACACACAAATACACACACACATACACATCACACACATACACACCACACACATACACACACACAGATACCATACACACACAACACACAACACACAACACACACATACCACACACACACACACACACACACACAAAAAACACACACACACACACAACCAAAAAAAAAAAACAAAACCACAAAAAACAAACCACACACACACACACACACACACACAGAACACCATACACAACACACACAACACACTCATTCTCACACACATACACACCACACACACATACACACACACGTACACACACATACACACACCACACAAACACCACACACACATACACCACACACACCTACACACACAGACCACACATACACACACCACACACACACACAGACACAACACACACAACACACAACACACATACACACACACCACAACATACACACACACACACACAGATACCATACACACACACACACACACACACACACACACACACACACACACACACACACTTGGTCACTCTGTGAACATTGCTCCTAGCTCTCCTCTCCACCTTCACTTCCTCACCTTGCTGGGGTCATGACTGAAATGTAACAGGATCTCTTGAGAGCTTCCCCTGGGAGCTGAGATGACAAAGTGACTGTCGGTATGTGTGTCATCTGTGTGTCATCGCTGGCGTTGGTGGCATTACGTTTAAAGGGCCTGGCTGAGTCAGCTCTTGAAGCCTGCGTCATAAACATGTTTAATCCCCAAAAGTTTTCAAACTTCCGGTTACGTTCCCCTGGGTCTCCACAATAAACTGCACTCAAAGCTCTGCCTCTATACCTGTCATCAAAGTGCCTGGCACACAGAAGGAGCTGTGGCCACGAGGAAAGCGTGGGCCATACCCTGTTCATGTGAGGATTTTTTTTTATTATTATTAACTTGAGTATTTCTTATATACATTTCGAAAGTGTTATTCCTTTCCCAGTTTCCGGCAACATCCCCTCCCCCCCTTCCTTATGGGTGTTCCCCTCCCAACCCTCCCCCATTGCTGCCCTCTCCCAACAGTCTAGTTCACTAGGGGTTCAGTCTTAGCAGGACCCAGGGCTTACCAGGAGCATTTCAGCGGGAGCCATGTTACTTTTTGCTGAGAGTGGCCATTCAGCAAATAGAAACATAGAATTGTGAAATGAATTCTTTACGAATAAGACAATTGTAAAGTGTCATTTCCAGGCAAGTCGCCATGAGGTCCAGGGCTGGCCCTTTAGAGCTGGGGCCACGCCTCAGCTCTCTGCTGTCACCACTCTGTCACTATTAAATTATTCCAAAGAGCATTTTCTCTGGGTTCAGAAATAGCTGTGTGAGGCTGGGCGTGATGATGAGCACCTGTCATACCAGCACTGAGACAGGAGGATTTCCGTGAGTTTTTAGTCCAGCCTGGAGTGCACAGACAGAATATTGCCCAGGAAGAAAAAGGGAAAGTGGGAGGGAAGGAAGCAGGGAGGAGAGAGAGGAAGGGAAAGGACTATGGGGTAGAAGAAAGGAAAGGAACCACACTGATGACTTAAGTTATCAGTATACGTCATGGTAATAAAATAATGCATGTTTTCATGGCAAAAACTAGTTTATTATGCTTTGTTTTGTTTTGTTCTGTTTTATTTTTAAACAGGGCCTCATGCCCAGGTTGGTCTTGAACTCACTAAATAGTTTCTGATGACCTTGAATCCCAATCACCCCTTACTCTACCTCCCAAGTGCTAGGATCACAGACTAATCGTTTTATTTTTTACTTATGTACACATACACACGCATGTGTGAGGATGGCTCCAGAGTTCAGAAGAGTACCAGATCCCTTGGAGCTGCACAACATGGCTTGTGGGAACTGAACCCAGGCTCTCTTAAGCACTGAGTCATCTCTCCAGCCCCAAGGGGCTTAATTCCTGATTGACAACAATACCAATCAACTCTGATTAACTGAGAAGGGATCTAACAGGGGTTCAGAGTTCAAAGATCTGCCTGAAAGACCAGGACCACAAGCCCCAAAGCTGCCCGCTAGGATTTAGAAGGCATTGGCCTCGTCACCTCAGTGAAGAAGCCCTCAGGATCGTTACTTCTCAGCACCTACATGGTTACCATCTGTAGCTCCAATCCTGAGGAAGCTGATGCTTCTTCTGGCCTCCTTGGGGGACCAGGCACACATCTGGTGCCTGTACGCACAAAACACTCATGCAAATGAAAATAAATATATTGTCTTTAAAAACTTTTAAAATGTTGAGAGTGTAGAGAGATGGAGACAGGGGGATCCAAGGAGCTCACTGACCAGCTGCTCTATCTAATCAGTGGGTTCTGATTTTAATAATAGACTCTGCCTCAAAAAAATAAAAAATAAAAAGCGGAGCCCGGTGTGGCAGCACACAGCTTTAATCACAGCACTTAGGAGACTGAGGCAGATGGATCTCTGTGAATTTGAGACCAGCCTGGTCTACAGAGTGAATTCCAGGCCAACCAGGACAACATAGTGAGACCTTGTCTTGATGATGATGGTGATAGTGGTAGTGGTGGTGGTGGTGGTGGTGGTGGTGGTGGTGGTGGTGGTGGTGGTGGTGTTGATGGTGGTGGTGGAGGAGGAAGGAGGAAGAAGAAGAGGAAGAGAAAGGGCCCCAATATTGACCTCTGGTCTCCATAAGCATGGGTTCAAGCACTCACACAACTGTACATACGCATACACACACTTCATGCACACAGACACTATACGCACAAAAAATAGCTTTTAATTAAAAATAAAAAGTAAACGCCTCCTCCTATAATATTTCCTCCGTATATATACTTATATCCTGGAGGATTGGAAGAATCTATGGATTTGTATAAATATTTCCGATGTGGCTCCTATTGGCCAGGAAATCTGTGTCCTTTCTGTGGGAAAGCACTGGACTGAAGGCTCACAGCTCATCTGACTCACTTTCCCAAGTGATAAGGGCCGGGGCATCTTCTGACCTCCTCCCTCCCGAGAAGCCACTGCTCGAGGGAAGTCAGGGACCCAGAAACTTCCGAGGGACTTTCTCCAGGGTAGAGCTACCTGGTGCAGGAAGGAAAAGAAGGGAGACACGCACAGTCCTTCGCTCTTGGAAACACCAACAGCCTACACGCGACAGGCCAGATATTCTGCTCCCTACATTTCAATAGCCAAGTGGACTACAAAGTTGTTGCTGACACAGTTCATTTCAAGTTAATGCTGGAGCAAGTGTAGCTTCCCTCCCCCCTCAAAAGGGTGGTTTCTGGCGGGAGACAGCTCAGTCAGCTGAAGCACTTGCTGCATAGGCAGGGGGGCTTGAGGTCGAGTTCTGGCACTCATGTAAAAAACTGGGCTTGGTGACATACGTCAACAGGAGAATCCCTGTGGCTCACTGGCCAGCTGCCTGCCTGGGACACACATGGGGCACCAGGGTCTCTTCACATGGTGCAGCCAACCTGAAGCTAAAGTTCCCTACAGCCAATTCTTCTCATTCTGTGAGCTCCAGGTTTGGTAAGAGACCCTGTCTGAAAAGCTAGAGGGCAATCAGAGAAGACATCTGAATCAACCGCTGGCCTACACACAGACAATGCACAGGTGCATACACACACCACACACTCACAATTACACACTCACACACACACACACACAAACACACACACACACACAAACACACACACACACACACACACACACACGCATTTCTCCACAGTATTGCAGAAGTTCACCCTGGCCTTCTTCTGCTTCGTATATCTCAGATAATCCATTGATTTATTCAGTTGAAGCTACGTCAGCAATTTCTAAAATAAAAAAAAAAAAAGTCACTAATCAGGTTCCAAAATGGATTTCTTCCCGGGAAAGGTCACTGAGTTCTGACCTCTACAGAGTCCATGAGCAAACACTGAGAACAACCCTGCACCACTCACTCTGACTTCACTTGGCTACCCTGGCTCTCTTTAGACAGCTGGTGGCAAGGCTAACTAATTAGACCTTGTACAATCAAACCATGGCTGTCCCCACCAATGTAAAGATTGATGCCAGCGAGATACAAACACAGACGTCCAAAATAATGACAGCTCATTAATTTACTGACAAACCTGGACTGTCCTTCTACTTGCTATTGGCAAGCAATGTCAATATGCTGATGGTAGCCACATAAAACAAGAAAGAACAGGTTCTGTTCAGAACAGAACCCTATTACCAAGTGTGGCTGCTGGGATGGAAGGAGGAAGGCATTGATAACCAAGGAGCGATGGTGGGAGTCTGTGTAAGAGACCTGAGCAGAATCAGACGTTGGAGACAGCACAGAAGAAACAAAAATGTCTTGTAACAATAAGAGGGGTAAAATGCCCTGCAAACCACATCTACAGCCAGCCTCCTGGAGTAAAGGGTCCCCTGCAGCCAGGACCTGGCATTCTGTGAGCTGAATAAAGCAAACCCAACCTCCAAAGAGGTAAATAACTCAGGCCAGTGCCTGGGGCTCACTCACCACCTCTTGGGCTCCACAAAGCTTACTAATCATGCTTCTCTGACTCTGCCAGTCACAAAACACAAAGCCTGACTCCTTGGCTGACATTTACTGGTGGCCTTGGTGGTCATCCCACAGTACTGGCATCTCCAAAAGCCTGGGATCTGCCGCTCCAACTTAGCTGCACTTTACTAATGGCTTCTCCTGGGTTCTCTTCTGGGACTGTGGCCCTGCACCTGGTCTCCACTTCTTTCCATGATTCCCTCAGTCCTGGGGCTTCTGCTATCACTGAGACTGCATCTGCACCAATAGCCTCTCCTGACCTTTTCTGGCGCCAAGATTCAGCTGCTCTCCACGACCCCTTCGTGTTTTCAAAACCAGTGCTACCTGGGAGACTCTTACATATTATCACGTTTGGCCACCACCACAAAACACAGCCTTGGTTCCCTCTGGACCACAGTTTCTGTGTGCCAACCCTGAGGAAAGAGCTCCTAGAAGATTTCACCTCAGGGATGCTTATCTGTCCTGTATCAGAGTTGGTCTCCTGCTCCAGACAACTGTCATCAATTGTCCCAGCAGAGCAAATGCTTTACTTCAGTAGTGCTGGTCTCTTGTCAATCACAAGTAAGTCTTCAGATCCAGATAACCAGACACCACAGATCATTACTCTAAGAGAGCACACAAGTGGCTCTTGCAGAGTCTTCACATCTCTCTGAAACCTCACAAGCCAGGCCTCCATCATATGCATTTCTCTCAACACTCTTATGATGCAAGTTTTCACAGAATAACCCACTGAGCACTGAGCACTCAATGACTTTTCTATCTCAAAGATTAAATTGTGCATAATCCTTCCAAAAAACAATACCCCACTCCTGGTACCAATTTCTGTCTTAGATTTTCTGTTGCTATGATAAAACATCATGACCAAAAGAAATTGAAGAGAAAGGATTTATTACATCTTACAGCTTGTTGTCCACCATCCAGGGAAGCCTGGAGAAAACCTCCTGCAGGAACTGTACATAGGCCATGGAGAAGCGCTGCTTACTGAGTGTTCCTCATTGTTTGCCAACCCTGCTTTCTTATAACACCCAGGACCAAGGTCCCAGGAGTGGAACCATCTACACTAAGGTAGTCCCTTCTACATCAATCATTAATCACAAAAATGCATCACAGACTACTTCATAGGACACCTGTGGTAGTATTTAGGGTCTACTGGATAACTCATTCATATTGTCCTATGGAAGACCCAAGCAATGAATCCCTTCTAGCTATAACAAAAGTCCCATTTTCATGAGGAGCATGTAGCTAAATTGGTAGAGTGCTCAAGCATGAGGACCCGGGTTCCATCCCCAGAAAAACTTAAATCAGGAGTGGTGGTGGTGCATGTTTGTAAGCCTAGAATTTGGGAAGCGGAGGCAGGAGAATCAGAAGTTAAAGACCACACACACATCCTTTATTCAGACTATTCTTGAAGCCTTCAATTAAGTACATTCCCAAAAACTCTTACCTGCATGCATTTGTTGCCACATAAGGTGACTTTCACAGACTCTGGGGTTGGAGTGTGGATGTCTTATGTAGGGCCATTTCTCTAGGTGATCATGGAGTGAACACTGCACAAGGGTATAGGGAGCCAAACAAAACAGTTCAAGAAGTGAGCTGTTCATGATATTTCATGCTTCCCGGGATCAAGTCCTCATCATGACCTCAATTAAAGCCAAAGTGCAAGACACTCCTTCCATCCATCTTCCCTCCTACACCTCTGTTACACTCCAGCACTGCATTTCCAAGTGACTCATGTCAGCAAATGAAGTCTTCCCACCATCCCCACTGTGGCTTGCCTTTCGAATGGCCAGCAAGATCACTGTGCTTTCTCCAGTCTATTCTTGAAGCCTTCAATTAATTGCACTCTCAAAAACTCAATATTTTATTGCTGGTAGGGATTCCGACCCTGCCTCATCCCTGAGGCTGTGGAACTTTTACTCCCTTCTCTTCGTGCAGAAAGAGTAAATATCAGTGAGCAGACTGGCTCCTGCCTGAAGAGTAAAACATCAGAAATGAAATTAATCGAAAAACTAAAAGCTCTGGAGATTTTAGGTAGTCAAGACGGAATAGGAAGCTGGGTGTGGTCAACTATGCCTATCGTTTCAGTACCTGGAAGCTAAGGCAGGGGGATCACTGCGAATCTGAGACCAGTATGAGCTACATACTGAGTTTCAGACCAACACAGCCTATAAAGGGAGACCTTGTCTCAAATCAAGCAACCATTGAACCAGAGCCTCCAAAATGGTGGAGAATTCTTAATGCTTATCACAGTTAGTCTTTCCAGGCATTTGTGTGAACTGATATGAACGCCACATACCAGAGCCAAGAGGTCGTCCACTGCCACTTCCTGCTGACAATACAGCTTTAGAGTCACTTCTATGACTTAAAGTGGACACCTGTGTGTCCAGAAAAAGTTAGCCACTGTACACAGGGATAGCTGGAGAGGCCAGGGATGATCTATCCTTAGAAGAGGCAACAAGCCAGTATAGTAAACTAACACTGAAGATCTGCCTTGAGGCAAGTTGAGATATGGCCCTGGCTAAGAGCTGGAGTCCACAATCAAGAAGGCCAGGTATGGATATACACTCTACTTCTTGTTAGTTACAGGGTTTCAACTAAGTTCCATAGATCTCTAAGTCATTAAAATCCCTATACTAAGAGGAGCTGATAAGCAACCTCTAAGCCCTATTGTGAGAGTAAGTGTGATTGTGTATGTAGAGCCCTTACGACTGGACCTCCTACAAAGGTTCTTGTCAAATGGTAGCTGGGAAAGGACTCAACTGGCCACTAAAACTGCTTTCTAAATGTAGAATGGACAACATAAAGGGGTTTGGTAAATGCTAAGTTCTTTAAAAATCCCGATTCTATGTGACTCTATTTGTTAGTTTTGCATTGACAGAATATTTAACAGACAGCTTAAAGGAGGAAGCTTTACCTTGCCTCGTGGCTTGGTGGCAGGAGTGTGAGGCAGCATAAAGCAACAAGAAGCAAGGTTAGTCAACAGGTGAGACAGGGCAGGGTGACCCAATATGAGGCACTGTGAAGGAGCAGAGCTCGAGGTAGAGTATGCAGAGCATGAGGCAGATGCCTTAATTGGGGTTGCTATTACTGGAAAACAAACAAACAAACAAAAATAAGCACAATGACCAAAAAGCAAGTCGGGGGAGAAAGGGTTTATTCAGCTTACACTTCCACATCACTGTCCATCACCAAAGGAAGGAAGGACAGGAACTCAAGCAGGGAAGAATCCTGGAGGCAGGAGTTGATGCAGAGACCATAGAAGGATACTACTCACTGCTTGTTCCTCATGGCTCACTTAGCCCGATTTCTTATAGAACCTAGGACCACCAGCCACTGTGGGCTGGGCCCTTACCCACTGATCACTAATTGAGAAAATGCCTTCAAGCCTATGGAAGTATTTCCTCAACTGCGGCTCCTTCCTCTCGGGTAACTCTGGCTTGTGTCAAGTTGACACACAAAAGCAGCCAGTAGTACACAGAGTGTGAGGCGGCATGAGCCGGAGGTAGTGGAGACTGAGGTGGGCGAAGGATTGTTTGGAATCAGGGAAGAGAAGTGTGAGATTGATATGATTTGGTACGAAAGCGAGTGGGAAGCAGCAGTGTGGGAGGCAGCATGAGGCTTTGCTAATCAACTTCCTGCCAACCAAGAAACAGAGAAAGGAGGCCAGAGCCAGGGGCCGGTATAATCTTCAAAAGCCTACCCCAGGCCTATCCTAAAGGCCCTTGGTCTTCTAATAGCATTGCAAACTTAGAGTGAAGCAGTCCAGATTGAGCCTATGGAAGACATTTCAGTTATTCAAGCCGGAATAGGGACTTCAAAGACCAGGGAACCATTAGAACTGACCTTGAGAAGAAAGACTCTCCAAACGATGGCAATTTAGACACAGGGCTGTCTACAAAGAAGGCCCCTTCCCAGCCCCTGAGTCATGGCCAGTGTCAGAACTGAAGAAGTGCCATTAGCGTGATGATCTTATCAGAAAGCAATGAGACCTGCTCATAGCTAAGGACACAATCTTACTTCACCAGAAACAAGTCGCATCTGTCCTATGAATCACACACACACACACACACACACACACACACACACATACACACACGCGCGCGCGCGGCTATTTAAAACTATTTTGCCATTTAAAACTCATTCTCTAATAACATTGTCTTTGTGGAGAGCTAAGCCTCCGCTTTTCAGGACACTGGTACATCAATTACTGAGTATCTTTTCGGTTCTGAGACCCTCTCCCTTCTTCTAAAGCAAAGAACGACCTGGGATTATGTCCAAACTCTTACGAAATGATAATATGCATATTACTCTTTCCCAGAGGCAAGGGGATGCAGAAAGTCTCCTTTCTCACAAAACAAACAAAGACTATTTTCCATCTACAAATGCTAAACTATAAAATTAATTCATAGAAATGCCAGGAACCGTCATGGATAAAGGCATAAGGGAAAATGTGGCCAGATAGCTTACTTCTGGAAAAGCTGAGAGAGCCATCAAGAAGACGTAGTGCAGCAAGACTCTTGGATTTTATATTAAAAGAGTAATTATTTGGGTGCCCAAGGAAAAAACTCGTCACCTTGGAGAGAAAGAAAATGGGGCTTCTCACCAAACATCGCCAGCCATGCTCTGTGCCATGATACCATGGAGTGATACGTTTAAGGTATTTAGGAAAGAAAATGTGAACTGAGGATTTTTATACTCAGCTCAGGTGCAAAGGCCACAGTGGTGGGTGGGGACAAGTGCTAGTGTGCCAAGGGATCAGGTAATATTGTTCCAGTGAACTCTCCCTGTCGGGAAGAGCAAGAGATCTCAGGAGAGCCATTTCTGTGCAGATCGGCGGGCCTAAGATTAAACGATGGTGCTAGGGAAACGATGGCGTCTGCGGTGTCTATCTGATCTGACAATGTAGGTGCTTGGTGGTGCTGTTACCAAGGAAGATGCACTGGCGACCAGATGAGAAATGACAGTGAATGAATGTACAAGAAAAGCTCATTGCAAATACATAAGCATAAATCCAATGATTTCCTTATAGGTAGGCTGTTATTTCAAATGAGACGTGCAAAGGGAGGAGAGAGGAAACAAAAGAGTATCGCTGTGTGATAAAATTAAAGATAATATTAAAAAAGTGGGTTTTAAAAGCAGGCTGGAGGCAGAGCTCAGCTGGTAGACTGCGTGGGTGGTGTTCGATTCCCAGCACTGCACAAACAGGCACAAACCTGCAGTCACAGCACTCAAGAGGTGAAGACAAAGAAGATCGTAAGTTCAAGGTCATCCTCAGGTGTATAGGGTTTAAGGTGAGCCTGGGTTAGAAACCCGATGGGCAAGAAAGAGGAAGGGGGTGACGGTGAATCAGAAGAGCGGAGGCTCCCAAGCCACTCAGCTGAACTGCCATTGAGTCTGAGATTACTCCATAAAGCTTGTAATCCCAAGATGAACAGATCGCCAACGGACACCAATAAGTCGTCTTACTCCGTTTTCACAAACCTTAACCTGTCACTGCATCTGCTGCCAAACGGTTTTTGTAAGAAACATCACAGTTCTGGCTGAAGCTCCTTGTCTCAGGGCCTGCCGGGTCCCTAAATTACCCACTCATGTGAGTTTGCTTCTCATATTGGTCCCATACTTGTCCCATTGTCGACTTCCGTATCCACAAGCACCATGTCGTGCTGTCTAGGAGTATACAACTGGTAGAGGCTTGCAATTTCGTGCATGTGAGTGCAGACAGGATGAAATTGTGTAGGGTGTGGCTGGGGGTTACAACTTTGGACTTGGGCATCATACTATTTAATGGGTGGGATTGAGTCAGGGGTCTTATTTATAAATACTTACATTTACAAGCATCATATACAACAAAGGATTCCCTCCTGTATTCAAAACATGTGAATTTCCACAGAAAAGTGTGCCTAGACCCCAATTCTACCTTATCAATACAGAAGGGAATTTTTGTTTGTTTGTGTGTTTGTTTTATTCTGCAGTTTTAAAGCGCACTGACCCCTATCCCATGGGAAAGTAACAAGCCTCTAAATAAATAGTGCAGGCTTGGTTTTATTTAGACCTTTACCAAGAGCGAACCCAAAGGTTTGCTCACCCAGGACAACCCCACTCAAAGTACTGCACACGTAAGACACAGACCGCCTGGTAGCCGTTACATTCCTGGCGGTCCACGAACATACCTCGCACACAGCATAGTTCTTCACAGTATCACACAAAGGAAGATGCCAACACTACGGGGTGACCATGCCCCTGCCTGTCTTAAGTCCAAGCTTAGCCTTAGTAGTCTTAACTCACTTGTCTTCGTCAGCACAGTCATGACGAGCATTTAGGAGCTCAAATAGACACCCATTTTTTTTTCAAAAATTGCCTTTGTTTTTTCTCATTATACTGTATTTAGGAAACAACATTATTTTTGTTGGTGGTGTGTATAGACAGAATTTCACGTTCATTTTAAGATAGTAAAAATGGGCAGACTAAAGACTGCTGCTAAGCATACACGCACTGTTTGAAGGCAGGAGGGATGGCTCAGATTTCCTGGTAATGGGCTCCGTCTCCTTCCTAGTCTTTGCTGTTACAGACTAAAGTGCTAGGGGAATGTGCTTGTTGTGCAAGTATGGGGACTTGGGAGGTGGGCTCCCCAACTCTTGTGTGAAACTGGAGAGGCAGAGACAGCCAGTCTAAACAGCAGCCTAGGTTCTGTGAGAGACCCCTAAGCCCCCTCATTAAAAATTAATAATAGTAAAGTATAAAGTGATACAGGAAGATACTGGAGTCAGCCTCTAGCTTCTTATACACACACAGGCACACACATACACACACATCTACTGCACATACACACATACATCTACTGCACACACACAAGCACACACACACATCTACTGCACACACACAAGCACACACATCTACTACACACACACACATCTGCACACACACATACATCTACTTCACACACACATCTACTGCACACACACATCTACTACACACACACATCTACTGCACACACACACAACACACACACACACACACATCTACATACACACACAAAAGCACACACACACTACAAGTGCAACACACATCACCCAACACACACACAACACACACACACACACATTCACATCTAGCAACTATAAGTTGAGTGGGCTTTCCTGAGCTGTTTAGTTGAACTGTGTGAGTGCCTCATCTCTGTGTTTTACAAGATGTTTTCTGTTTGTAGCTAACTTGATCGCTGTATACTTTATTATGTCAAAATTTATTATGGCCTGGCTGTGCATGACCTGGGCATCTATCCAAAAGTCTCCATGTAAATGAGACACTTTCATGTCCACATCCAGCCCCTGAGCAAAAACTGGAGAAACTGGCCTCCTCACAAGCATCCCTCATGTTTGCTCCCACTCACACAAACACACACATATAAAACAGAAGCAAACAGGAATAAACAGACATTAGATCCAAAGAAAATAAAACCATTTTTTGAGAAAAAGGCAATTAGCTCAGTCTGGGGACCAGAGTTCAGATCCCAGCAAGCCAGGCAATTCTTGGAACTCCAGCTCCAAGTGACCTGACTCCCTCTTCTGGCCTACACACACACACACACACACACACACACACACACACACACACACACACATACACACACACACATACACACATATACACACACATACATATCACACATATACACACACACATACACACACACAACACATACACATACATACTCACACACACACACACACACACACATATACACCACACACATACATATACACACACACACTCACACACATATACACAGACATATACACTCACATACATACATATATACTCACACACTCATACACATAAATACACACTCACACACATACACTCACACTCATATACACTCACACACACATATATACTCATACACACTCACACACAAACACACAAACACACTCACACACATACACTCACGCACACTCAACACCCTCAACACACTTGCACACTCACATACCCTCACAAATGCACACTCATATACTCACAAACACACAATCACACAGGCACATATATGAATAAGTATAAATGCCTTTTTTCAAAAGAAAGAAACAGTCATGTTTCAGGATAACTCCATGGGCAGGATTCTACAAGGCCAACAAGGGGAGTAGGGATGGTTCTGTGAAAACAGAGCTTCCAGACACCAACATGTTTACATGGGCACAGACAGATTTAAGAGTAAATTATCCAAGGGCCATAGTCAAACACACTTTTGATCTCAGCACTAGAAAGGCAAAGGCCGGCAGATCTCTGTGAATTCAAGGTCAGCCTGGTCTACAGATCCTTGGTCTACAGGATAGCCTGGGCTACACAAAGAAACCCTGTCTTGAAAAAATGAAAAATGGCTGGGGGTAAAGGGAGGAAGAGAGAGAGAGAGAGAGGGAGAGGGGAGGAAGAAGGGACGGGGGGGAGGAAGAGAGGAGAAAAGGAGGGAAGAAGGGATGGAGGGAGGGAAGAAGGGAGGAAGTGGGGAGGGAGGGAGTTATCTTCCCCCATCTTAAGAAGTCAACAAATGCCCAGATTTGAAAATTAGGATTAATCACCTGCCATCTATATACATATACTAATCACTACAGAGGTAAATTGCATCCTTTGAGAAGGGGAGCAGAGGAGAAATGGAAGAGAAAGGATGAGGCCGGTTGAACTTCTTGTTTCAGAATTGTGTGCATATTTAAGTTTCAGGGGAAAAAAAATAGCCAGGCATACCAAGTCGTCAGTCTGAAACCGTGTGTACAACCTGAGTTCTATTCTCCAAATCTACACAGTGCAAAGAGAGAACTGAACCCCACACTTTGTCCCTGACCTACACACACACACACACACACACACACACACAGAGTTAATAAGGAAAATGCAGCCACTCCCCCAGCTGCTAGTGTAGTGCAGCACTACACTAGGACCATAGGACTATGCTGCACTGGGAGGGGCTTCCTGTTCAGGTTATACCTGCCTTTCCGTCGTCCATACCAAAAGCCAGTGGGTCTCCAGTTGGAGAACTCTGCCAAGGCCAAGCTCAGCCTCCAGGTTCTACCGATGAGCCTCCAAGGCAACGGCACTACAATCAGACTTCTCCCACCATGCGCCTGCCTCCCCAGCTCCCTCCCAGCTGTTATTCCTGTGTGCGTGTACTCGTATGTGTGTGTGTGTCCACATTTGTGAGGGTACACCAGTGTGTGAGTAAATGTGAACAAGCAAAGGGACCCAGCCGTTGTTCCTCAAGTTCTGTCCACCTTGGTTTTGTTTTGGGTTCTGTCTGTCTGTCTGTCTGTGTGTTTGAGACAGGATCTCTCGCTGTCCTGGAACTTTAATTCACCTAGGCTGACTGGCCAGTGAATACCATTGACCCACCTGTCTCCCTTTCCCCAAAAAATGCCCCCACATCTGGCTTTTCAATTGTGGGCCTTGGGAATTGAACTCAGGTCCTCATGCTTGCAAGGCAAGCTCTTACTCTATGGACTGGGCCACCCCTCCATCCCCCAGCACTTACTCTTGAGTGCCAGCCCCAGCCCCCATTAAGCCTCCAGTGTCAGTCAATGGAGAGGCTACTGGTTAGTCAACATGCTTAGAGGAGAGACTACTGAGTAACAGTTCACCTGCACATGCTTGTCACTTTCCTTATTATTATAAACTAACCCAACCACAGAAATCCCAGCTACAGCATGTATTCAGAAGGTTCCAACCGTGAACCTCAAGGACTCAGGTCTACTTCCCTGTCAATTAAGCTAAGCAGATTCCAAGTACAAATTTGAAAGAAGCCGGCCGGGTGGCTATAGAACTTAGTGAAAGGCTCCCCACTGTCACCCCTCCCTCTCAAAGCTGTACAGTGCCCAGGACTCCCCTCCCCTTTCCTTGAGCTAGGGGGTGTGGTTAAACCAGTCTGCTCTTTCACTGAAGGCAACACTCTTTATTCTTTTTATTTTTAATTTATTTGTGTTCTTTTTTTTAATGCATAGTGTTCTGTCTGCATGTACACCTGCACATTGGATCTCCTCATAGACAGATGTGAGCCACCATGTGGTTGCTGGCAATTGAACCCAGGACCTCTGGAAGAGCAGTCACTGTTCTTTACCAATGAACCATCTCACCCGCCCCTACATTCTTTTTTCTAAGGTGTTCATTTCTCCCACCTGTCTTGGTGCTGCCCAAGGTGGCCAGGTTATGTCTCCTCAAAATTCATATGCTGAGACTCTAAACTCCCAATACCAGCACATGGTATTTTATTGTATTACACTTATGTATCTCTGTGTGTGTGCACATAGACACAATGTACATGTGGAGGTCAGAAAACAACTGGATGGATTTCGTGCTCTTTTTCCATCTTGTGAGTCCTGGGAATTAAACTCAGATCTTGTGGCTGGAAGTGCCTTTACTCACTGAGCTATGTCACTAACCCAATGACAACATTTTTGAAATGTACTTTAAATAAGTCCTTTTGGCGTGTAGGTGTCATATTCCAACAGAACACCCATCCTTGGAGGAGGGAGAAACTAGGGCATGAACATACGCAGAGTGAGGGCCACAGGGTGACTTGAGGAGAAGATATTCATCCATATACCGAAAAGAGAAGCCTTTGAAGAAGCTGCTTCCTGACCCACCTTCCTCTCTCAAACTCACAGCTTCCAGAATGCCGAGAAGATGCAGCTTAGTCTAAGCCACCTCCATGTCTAAGTGTCTAAGTCTACCTGGGCACAAGGATATTGCTCTGTGCACTCCATGACCAGTGTCCCTGTAACTGAGACCCGTCACCTTCCCCTCTCCTCCAGAGCTCCCCCAGGATGGCTAGCCTCAGTTTCTTCACTGATATCTCCCATGAGTGCCTTCTCCTGGGGGGCGGGGTGGAGAAAATGGCTAGGAAGAGCTAATGACTGACAGTATTCTAGGACCAGTGTCCAACCTGGCCTGTGGGCCACGCATAGTTAAACACAGCTAGGAATACGGCCCAACACAAAGTCATAAACATTACCTAAAACATTGTGAATTTTTTTTGCAGTTTTTTCGTTGCTCAGTGGTATAGTTCTCAAGTGTGAACTTTGTAGATGACAATGCCGTGTCACAAGGACAAACAGATAAATATGCTATGTATGACTAAGACAACCCCTGAGTGTGGAGTTGCCTTCTGCCTCAGCACCTGTCATTTCCTGTCTGTTTAGACCTGAGTTCTTTGGGGGACAGGCCACTCTCTCTCTTTTTTTTTTAATTTTTTTTCATTTAATTTTATATGCATTGGTGTTTTTGTCTGCATATATGTCTGTGTGAGGGTGCTGGATCCCCTGGAACTGGAGTTACAGACACTTGTGAGCATCCATATGGGTAGCAGGAATCGAACCTGGGTCCTTTGGAAGAATAATCTCATGTTCTTAACTAGCTGAGTCATCTCTCTAGTTCTCTTCCTTAACGTCCTGTGTGGTACCCTCCCTGCAGAGAGCTCTCACTCATTAAGGACCGGAGGGACACAGTCACAGGCTAGAAGAAGGCATGGCCATTGGACATGGACGGTAGGCAGTGAAGGAGCACTTCTGATAGCTGGTGTTAGCCTTCCGGTTGACAGAATCTAGAATCACGTAGAAGATGGTCCCCTGGGAGGTCTGGAGTGAATGTCTTGATTATCCTAATTGATATAAGAAGACCCACAGTAACTGTAGGTGGGACCACCCCTAGTCAGGGGTTCCTGGATCAAATAAAGCGGAGGAATCTAACTAAACACTGGCAGGCAGTCCTCACTCTCTGACCCTTGATTCCAGATGCAATGTGACCAGCTGTTTCAAGTTCCCGCCATTGTGATTCCCCTGCCATGGTGGACTGACTGTCCCATGAGCCAGAGCAAGGATGCTAAGACAAACATTTCCCCTGTTAGTTTTTTTTTCTTTTCCTTTTTTATTAAGTGTGTGTGTGTGTGTATGTATGTATGTATGTATGTATGTATGTATGTATGTATGTATGTATGTATACAAACCAGAAAATGCCAGACCCCCTGAAGCTGGGCTACAGGTGGTTGTGAGCCACCTGACCTGGACGTTGGGAACTGAACTCAAATCCTCTCCAAGAGTAATAAGCACTCCTAACAACTAAGCCATCTCCCCAGCACCCTCTAGCTTGTCCAAGAGGATCTCATGGTCATTATGTAGCTTGAGGATGACCTTGCCGTCTGGCATTCGTGCCTTTCCCTTCGGAGTACTGGGATTAAAGGCACCACACCATGCCCATTCTAGTCGTGCTAGGAATTAAACCTAACGCAAGGACTCTTTTGACTCAAGTCACATTTTCAGCCCCAAATCATATCCTCCTTTATTGGGCTCTCACTTGCGCGCTCTCTCTCTCTCTCTCTCTCTCTCTCTCTCTCTCTCTCTCACTCTCTCTCTCACTCTCTCTCTCTCTCTCGCTCTCTCACTCTTGCTCTCTGGCTCTTGCTCTCGCTCTCCACTGTCTCCGTCTGTTTCTATGAGATGTCCTAACATCCCAGAATACAGCACAAGACCCTTTGAAGTCACATCTTGTCCAAGAGCTACACCGGAACTTCACCTTAAAGGGGCAGTTCTCAGAGGCCCAAGTCACAGGCTGGTCCATTAGGTAGAGCAGGAAACCTTTCCTCTTCCAGTTGGCTACCAAACACCAGTGCTCATAGACAGGGAGGCAGCCAGATAAGCCCTCCATCTCTCAAGGCAGCTCCTCTACTTCGGACTGGAGCAAGCAGATTAGGACAGGCCTGACAAGCACAGCTGAGAGCCCACCACTTGGCTCCCCTATGTATCTTTGGCTCTTGTGCTAATGTACCCTGGCCACACTTTAATTAAGGCTGTGTGCAGAGAGCACTGAGAATGGAGCCGGCAGGACAGGCAGGCAGCTGCTGAAACCCCTCCTCCACTCGTGGTTGCAAACAGCAGCTCTTTGTGAGCTAGAAGCTGGGGAAAATGCACGCTCCTGTCAGCAGTGGAGGCCAGTCTCCCTCAGTGAAGTCTAGAGCCTTCAGTCACAGAGGAGGAAGGAAAGAGTTAGAGGCAGTCAGGGGAGGGGGTCGTGCTCCTGAAACTACCCTGAAACAGAGTCAACAAAGCCTGAGGCGCCTTAGATCCTGAGCCCTGAGCTAGCCACTATTCCTTTGTCTGGAATTCACGCTGAGAAACATAGTATCAATCCACTGTATCCACAGTGGCCTAAGCATGAGATGTCAAATTTACTGCAGCCAACACCTCCAGGTGAACTGCTTTAGGGACCAGAATAGGACTAGAGGAACCAGGTTCACAGCACTGAGGAGCCTGGATTACCACAGAAGCAGCCCTGTCGTGATCCTAGTGTTGTGTGACTGGGTCTTATCCTCAGTGTCCATTGGGAGAGGGGCACTTAAATCACTCTGGAAGGCTTCCTAGGAGAGGTGCTCTTTTTTTTTAACATTTCTATTTTAAGGGTTAAACAAAATCCGATATTAAGTGAGAATTTGGCAAGAAGACAGGTGTTACAGGATGCACCTGCCACCCAGCATGCTGGAAGCTGAGGTGAGAGGAGGAGGATTTTGAGGCTGGCTTGAGCTACCTAGCAAGACTC
Organism: Rattus rattus; assembly: GCF_011064425.1. Classification (NCBI taxonomy): domain Eukaryota; kingdom Metazoa; phylum Chordata; class Mammalia; order Rodentia; family Muridae; genus Rattus; species Rattus rattus. Next base: position 8,092,430 of record NC_046163.1, on the reverse strand, counting down.
TGTGTAAAGTAAAACAGAGGAGAGGAGATGATTCTGTCAGAAAGGTGCCTGCTGGACAGTCTGGATAAATAACCCCTTTGGATTCTCGGCATAGACATTTTTTAAAAAATGGCGTGTGTATGTCATCTTAGACAGAAGATCGGGACAGAGACAAAAGGATCACTTGAACACAATGGCCAGTCAGCCTAACCAAATAGTGAGATCCAGGTTCAGAAAAAGACTGCTCAACAAACACATCCCCCCACCCCCCCACACACACACTCATGTATACCCCAAAAGTAAACCAAATAGAACTAAATAAGGTACAGAATAATAAAAATAAAATGTCTAGAAGCCAGGAAGCAAGGCATCGAAGAGTAAGAGAAGCCTGTGGGTCTGAAGGCAGACAGCAGCTGCACCTGGGGACCACCGAAGCATCTGCTCACTGAAATCCCCCATAGCTGGGGGATGGGGAAAGACCAGTCCAAACGGGAAGCAAGGGCAAGGTCGTGGCAGGCCTCGCGGGACGAGGATCAGACTAAAATGCTGCTCTGTGTTCCTGAGCTGCCCAGGGCGGGCAGCCCAGAGGCAGGCCTGAGCGTCAGTGGTGACGTGACCACAAGACTAGGAAGGAAGGGCCCAGAGGCGGGAAGTTTTCAGGGCAAAGTTCCCAAAGCCAGTTTCTGCTTGGTTCTTACTTCCGTTTCCACCTCCCTGAAGCAGCCTCTGTAGTTATCACTCACAGAACACATTGACAGGGAAAAGTTATCCCACCAACACCCCCAGGATGTGGCTCGAGACTTCCTGCCCACAACCCCCTGAACTGCCTCATGGCCCAGGTCAGAGACGGCAAATGCTCCACTTGGAGGCTGTTGCTGTAGAGAAGCTCACGCTGTTTACAAGACTGGCAAGGAGAAGACGACATATGGATCAGACGTAGCAAGCAGAGGGCATGTGAAGGCACCATGCCTGGGCACCAACAGGAAGAGAAGAGCAGAGAGGAAGGTGCGGTGAGCGCCTCTAGGCTCATGAATGGCTACCACGTGCACAAGAAAATGAATAGAAGACCAGCAAATCCAACAAAGGATTTCTGTTGAAGAAGCTCTTATGGACACAGGCACAAACGCCGGGGCTTCACAAACCACATAAACTGTGAGAAAAGGGGAGCCAAAAGGAGAAAATCAGCACCTAAGGAGATCTCCGCTAGCAGTTGTTAGGGTCAGAGCCTTAACAAGCAGGCTTAGCTACTCGTCTTCACCAGGTCAACGCAACAGATAAGTAATAGCGAAAAGCAGAAAGGAGGAATTTGTTCAAATAGCCACATTGGAAAAGACATCCACTGACCCCCAAGACCATCTTCAAAGGACTGACGTAAGGCTTAGGTTTAAAGAGAAGGCAAGAACTACAAATAGTTAAACAGTCTGGGCCAAGGTGTGATCCCGCCCCTCAATGTCCCATCATGCTCTGGGCTCCTTTCGCTCTGGAGCCATTCGCTCATGGTGTAAAAATCTCTTTCTAGGAAACAAGTCCTTCCTCTGACTGGTACCAGATTCCTGCTCTTTCCTTCTCTAGTAGAAGATTTCTGGAGAAGTCCCAATTTCTTGGAGTACGTGGTTTCAATAAGCTAATAACCAAAGAGAGGGGCACAACTTTCTCTTTAGGTCGTCTTTCTTCCAGTACAGTTATGCACCACGTTTAGGTGGTGAGGCCCTGCAGCTGGGGAGGGATCTCTGAGAAGGAATCCGTCCTGTGATTCCAAGCTACACCAAAGAGCATGGCACCAGTCCTGCTGAAGTTCCAAGGGTCCAGGTTGGACCTTTAAAACCATTCTAAACAGCCTAGCGGTGGTGGTCCACCACACCTTCAATCCCAGCAGAGGCAGACAGATCTCTGTGAGTTCCAGGTCTACAGATCAAATTCCAGAACAGCCAGGGTTACACAGGGAAACCTGGGGGTTGAGGGGACTCACTTCTATGACATTAGCTGACTCTCAGTCCTCCTGCCTCAGCCTCACAATGCAAGGAATGCAGGTGTATACCAATGGACCCAGTAAGTTGTCTTGGTACTTTTTTTTATGATCATGTATTCGCTGAGGTGAGAGGACACCTTAGGAAGGTCCAAGACTTTTCTCCTAACCCAGATAAATTATACGCTCTTATTCTATCTATCTCACTTCTGTTACCCTTGATATAGAAATTAAAAGCATATGGGCGTCAAGATGGCTCAGTTGGCAAAGGGGCTTGCCGCCAAGCCAGAGCAGCTCAGTTCAGTTCTTCTTCCACACATGTACCATGACACACACGTGCACAAAAATTATAAATAAATGGGAAAGCTGTTGTCAGGGATGCATATAGAGTATATTGCTATGCTTAAAGGTCAAGAGTTTAAATTAAAATCAAATAGATTAGAATCTCTAGATATGGGTCTGGAGAGGTGGCTCAGTGGTAAAGAGCACTGGCTGCTTTTCCAGAGGACTGGGTTTAATCCTTAATTTCCACATAGCAGCTCACAATTATCTGTAACTCCAGCTCCAAGAGATCCAATACCTTCCCCTGCCCTTGGACTGATGCTCCATAGTGCACGGGCATGGTACACAGACATAAATGAAGGCACATTTAAAAAAATATATCCCTACATATAAACAAGAATTCAATCCTATCAGAGATTTGATTTCCTAGTTCTGAAGTCTGCTATTGCACTCAATTTTTTTATGTGCATATATGTGCGACTGCACATGTGTGTGTAGAACAAAGGACTTCAGATGTCATTCCCCAGGCACCATGTGTTTTGGACTTTTTTTTTCTTGGTCTCTTTTTGAGATGGGACTCACTGTGTAGCTTTGGCTTCCAGAGCCTGCTATGTAAACCAGGCTGGCCTCAGACTCTCAGAGATCCACTTTCCTCTGCTCCAGTTAACTGGATACACCCACACTAGCCCCATCTTGTTGTTTGAGGCAGGGTCTCTCACTAGCCTAGAGCCCACCAAGTAGACTAAGCTGGCCAGCCAAGGAACCCCAGGAGTCTGCCCGTACCCACCTCTCAGGCACTGATACTGCAAGTATGCACCACCACACCAGCTTGCTTGCTTGTTTGTCCGTTTGTCTGTCTGTCTGTTTTTACATAGATCAGAGACTCAGATCCCCATTCCTTTAGCACTTCACCGAGTGGGCCCTGTACTAAAATTCTAAATGAGCTTTTATTCCTGAGATCTTGGTCTGGGGTGCTTTCAGTTTAGGGGGCTTTGTTCCTTAGCTGGAGATGGTTGTGATTTTTTTCTGCTCTAACGGAACTGTGTATCTGTGATGGCTGGAGTTGTCAGGTGTACAGAATCGAGATTCACCTTGAGGACCACCTCTGGACTTGCCTGTGGGAGAATATCTTGATTGTGTTAGCTGAAGTGGGAAGACCTGCCCACTGTGGGTGTCATCATTCCCTAGGTAGGGATGCTACACGGAACAAACTGGAGGAAAGGAGCTAATGCTGGAAGCTTGGCATGTCTTTGATTCCTGGCTGTGGATGCAATGAGACCAGATGCCTTACACCCTGGCCACTGTGGCTTTACCTCCATAATGGTTTATACCCTGGAACCAAACACCAAAATAAGCCCTTTCTCTCCGAAGCTGCTTTAATCAGAGTATCCGATCACATCAGCAAGAAGAAATGAAGGCACCATCTCAGGAAAAAAAAGGTCGTTTCCTTAACATCGTTTCTAACGTATCTTCATTTCCCACAGAACAAGCAGGTATCTAGTCCCTAAAAATTAACTCGTGCTCAAGCCTCAAAATCAGAGTCAGAATACATTTTCTCCATTTTAACACAGACGTCAACGTTGCCAAAACCCTGAGTTTTCGAGGCTGAACTTTCATTCTCTCTCTGACCTCATTATTACAACAGACCTGTTTTCATATCAGTTCATAAGAAGATTGATATTTTTTCATGCTGCCCATTATACGCCAAATCTATTTTAAAACCAATCTAGGACTCTCTCTGAATTATTCCAAGATGCATTACCATATTTTTATATTGATGCTTCAGCACGTCCAGATCATTATCTCACCAAGTATTATCAAAACCAGTGTGTGGGGAAGATGGCACCATCCATAGAGTACTTGCTATGCAGGCATGAGAGCATTAGCTTGAATCCCAGGCGCCCACATAAAAAGCTTAGTGTGGCTTTGGGTACCTGTAACCCCAGTACAGTGCAGGGCGTGGAATAGGAGTTAGAAGGGTTTGCAGGTTGCCAGTCCAGCTCCAGGTTCAGCAAGATACCCTTCTCAAGGGAGCAAGGTGATGAATGATGGCACAGACGGCCTCTCTGACCTCTGTAGCATGCGTCAGCATGTACCTACACACGCACACGCACATGCACACTGAAGCTACTCTAGTTTAAATAGGGCAAAATATGATTCTTCTACTCTGTTTTGGAGTTTAACTAAATCAGAAGCAGTTAGAGGCACACTCACAAATGAAACAAAACAACATAGACTAGAACATGGGTCATGATAAGCAATACAGTGTCGTCCACAATCCGTAGGCAATAGTTGCTGCTTTTGCAAAGGAGCTGAGTTGTGGTCCCAGCGCTCATGTCCCACAGTGTGGCTTGTACCTCCAGGCAGCTCCCTGCCCTCTTCAGGCCTCCTGGGCTCTACAGACCCCAAATGGATGCACAAACATAGCCAATAAAGGTGAGTCTTTTTAAAGGAAGTTAAAGTGTTTAAGTTCAATAGTCCTGCTTTAAAGGAGTAAGGCAGTTTTCGAAAGAAAAAAAACAAGAGACCCTTCCACAAAGCCATGCTCCGGCCTCATGTGGATGTTTTCCTTGGAAAGAAATGAAACATTTTTAGCACAATCCACCTGATTGGGTATTACAAGTGAAGATTCCGTTTCCCTATTTGTCTGAATTTTCCCTATTACATGGCTTAAGCACATGGAATGCAACACTATCACTGCGAAGTCCAATGGTCATTCACGTTCTTATTCCAACACCCTGAAAATGATGCCCTGGCAGCTTTTCAGGGCACAGGGAAGTGTCTGAGGAACCATTATCTGGTGTGTAAATCACCCCCTCCATCCCCTTCCTCTTTTCTTCACATATGTAAATTACCATGTCTGATCTCCAGTGCCCCTACCAGCCACAACAACCAAATTACCCTCAAGGGACATCCACTGCCTTGTTATTTTGGTCTCAGTATTAAGAAGGGGGAGGTGAGGGGAGAGAGAGAGGCTTTTATATTTTTTCAGAAGTCAGAATTCTTCCTGATTAGATTTCTGGATCACTGGTAAATGTTTAGGGAATCTAAAATGTATTGTTTCTGTATTCTGAATATTTGGGTCTCTTTTTTTTTTTTTTTTTTTTCAGAGCCAGGCTACTGTACAGTGTCTCTAATATAAATTATCTCTAATAGTATACGCTGAGTTTTGAAGGGAGCGTTCGGTCAAATTCTAACCCTGCCCCCTTGGGATCCAGCCCCTACTTCCAGCAGCAGAGGAGAATTTTAAACAATTCACACACAGCCATGTCACCTAACGTCCATGGTCCATTTTCCCCTCTACCCTGGGGCACCTTGTAGGACGCTTAGCACTTAAAACACAGATTTTCCTTTTTATCAAAATAATTATAAAACACAATTTAATAAACGCATTCCCCTTTTCTCCACCATTGGGGAATAAAAGGAGGTTAAAAACAAAAAACAACAACAAAAATGTCCAATCCCTACCAAGGTTGAGCTGTAGCTCGTGTGTCGATCACTGCATGATAAATAAGAATAAACAGCACATGCATGTTTCATAAGCTCTGAGTGTCGGTGGAGAAAGCCTGCCACAGGGATTCCTGACTCCCAAACAGGATCGTCTACAGACAGAAATTGCTTCCTTTTCGTGGCACCTCAGAGTTGTAAGATATTATTTTATTTTCGTGCGCTAAAACCCCGAAAGAAGGCCCTTCCGTTTTTCTTTCATTAAAATTGTACATGTGACTTTACTCCTGACCTCGCACAGACACACAGCCAAGAGGGAGGGGAGAGAGCTTGCTGCAATATTGAACTCATCTAGTTGCATTAGGCTCAAAACCCGAATCTCCCGGATGTGTCTCTGTCATGTCAGCCCGAGCTGAAGGCATCTGCCAAGAGACTATTTTCACTATTCGACTGGTGCCAGCCAGAATCCACTTCCACAAACCTGCATACTGATGAGAACTGAAGCTCTCAGTTATTTCTCTCCGTTTCTCTCTCATACCCTCTTCCCTTTGCAGAGGAGTGAAGCCGTTTTACTAATTCATGAGTACCCTGACTATCCGACCATCTAAAAAAAAAATTTTTTTTTTTACTCATCAATAACAGCCAACTAAAAGCAAAGCAATTTCCACGGGGGTTTGAGGGGAAGGCCGGCAACGGGTGAGTATTGATTGGCAAGACTCCCTGATACTCACTGAAGGCGGCCACTGCCAGGGCCAGGGTGACAATAATGGACAGCCAGGATACCCACAATGCCTTCTTCCTGTAGTTCTGGGCTTCGTGAGGTTTCAGCCGGGTGCTGCTTTCTAGTAAACCTGATAGAAACAGGGAGGACACAGAGTAAGGGATTTCCATAAGGCAGAGCACACACCCCAGAGCTATAGCATCTCATCCCAAGAGTGCAAAACCACAGCCTGTGGAGCCGAGATGTGTTTTGTCTGGCCCACATGTGCTTTCACAATTAGAAGATTGTACATTAAAAACAAAACAAAATTATCAAATGTTCTGGCACCCCTTATAAAACGGCAGGTCCTGAAGGTATGGGATAAGTGTTTCTATGGGGCAACAGAAGCTCTATGAGTTAGAGGAGCTCCACATACCTTACTCCTGAGGTCACACCGAGCCTTTTTTTTTTTTTTTTTTTTTTGTCCCCTGCACTAAGTCACTAGAGTTAGTAGAATTTCCTCTTCCTAACAAAGCCCTTCCATTAGGAAAGAACTGTGGTAACTGATTAGGCATTTGGGCTCCTCAGCTCTGAGCACTGATCCACCAGTACAGTCCCAACAGCAGTGTCAGATTTTATACAAACCAAAGATTGGCAGACTGTACGAAGGCCCACACTGAACCAACTTGGCAACCAGCAGCCACAGGCCCAGATCACACAGCATGTTTTCTCCTTCCTCTGTATGAAGCCCACATTAATCAAATAACTGATTAGCTAATCAATTAATTAAAGAACGTTAAACTCTCTCAGGGGTCTAAGGAGATAGCATGAGGACCTGAGTTTGATTCTCCCTATGAAATAGGCATGGTACTACAAGCTTGTAATTCCAGCACTTGGGAAACAGAGACAACCAGATGCCTGGAACCTACTAGCCAGTCAGTACGCCCTACCTGGTGAGTTCCAAGCCAATGAAAGACTGTTTCCAGGTGTATAGCGTTCCTGAGGAAAGACTTCTGAAATTGAACTACACCCACATTTGCACACACATGGATACACACACACATACACGATCAGAATATGGAAGTACAGTAACACTGCTAAAGCCAGAGCTAGCTCTGTAGGAAGGCTGTAAGTACAACAGGTTTATTTATCTCCCATGCTTTGCACATAAGGAGCCCTTTTCAAGGGCATGAATCTGTGGCAACTAGCCAGCAATGCCCACTTAAACTTCTTCAGATTGTTCTTTCTTACCCTTTGAGAATAAAATTGTAAGGGTTGAGGACAGCTTAGTGCTTACGAGCACATATAGATCTTGCACTCAAACTCAAGTTTGATATCCAGCACCCACATCAGGCAGCTCACAACTACCTGTAACAGATACCAGGGCATCCAATACCCTCTGTCCTCCTCATATGCGGACACACACACACACACACACACACACACACACACACACACACACACAAATAAATAACAGTGATAAGAGTATTTTAAAAGAATAAAATTATAACAAGGCAGTGGTTATGCATGCCTTTAATTCCAGCACCTGGGAGGCAGAAGCAGGCAGATCTCTGAGTTCCAGGCCAGCCTAGTATACTAGTATACCAAGTGAGTTCCTAGACAAATATATATATATATATATATATCACTCATATATATATGGAAAAACCAAAAGGAGGAGGGAAGAGGGAGGAGGAGAAGAGGAAGAAGAGGAGGAAGAGGAGGAAGAGGAGGAAGGAGAAGGAGGAGGAGGAGGAGAAGAAAGAAGAAGAAGAAGAAGAAGAAGAAGAAGAAGAAGAAGAAGAAGAAGAAGAAGAAGAAGAAGAAGAAGAAGAAGAAGAAGAAGAAGAAGATTGCATTACCATTTCTTGGTTGCCAGAGGGCTGAATTTTCAGTCATGTATCTATACAAGTAAGAGCCAGTTTGCCAACTCTGGCTACATAATGTGCCTCTCAGATATTGCACAGTCTCATCACAGTATCTACAGACAGTGGTGAATAGGTAGATAAAGCTTAGGCAGCATTTGTAAAATGTCACAGTATGCAATGTATCACATATTGCACATCATTCATTTATCTGACTGACCACCACTGTAGGAGCAGAAAAGACAGGAACACTCTTCCTCTGTAATTAGGGTGACAGACATACCTATGGGACAGGTTAACAGGGTAAAAAATGTAACAAACGTATTAAAACAAAGATCCGTGATGGGTTCGAGGTGTAGCTCAATCAACAGAGAACTTGCCTAGCGTGCATGAAGCCCTAGGTTCAATCCATAGCACTGTAAGACCCAGACAGGGTGATGAATGCCAAAATACCAGCATTTGGGAAATGGAGGTAGAAGATTCATGAATTCAAGGTCATCTTCAGCTACATAGGGAGTTTGAATGCATCCTGGGATGCGTGAGATTCTGGTTCAAAAATCAGTAAGAACAACAATTAGGACCAGAGGAAAGGATGAAAGGAGGGAGGGAGGGAGGGAGGGAGGGAGGGAGGGGAGATAAGGAACGGGATCAGATAAAGGGGAAGAAGGAGAGAAGGGAGGAGGTTGAAAGAAAGAGGAGGATGGGGGAGGGAGGGGGGGAAGCAAGAGAGAGAGAGACAGACATAGAGAGGGACAGATCATCCATCCTATGCAACATGGAAGGCTTCAGGAATAAAGACCCAAAAGCCAAGGGGAGCTATTTTTATGCTCATATTCAATGAAAAATGCATATCCCTGTAGAGCTGGGATTCAATAAGAGCTGAGTGAAGCACAGAAACTCAACAAGACCGGTCTGCTCCAAGTCTCTGTGTTTCCCGCAAGACACCGATGTGCTGGGTGTGGGTCAGGACCCCTTCTGGAATGAGGCCTTTTAATCAAGTCACTATTAGAAAAGGGCAGTCAGAGGTTCTCCGTGCCAAGTTCTTACACTTGAGGGTGGGTTGCATATAAAACAATAATTCTTGGGCTTATAGCCATCTTTGAGGCAAGAGGGTTGAAAGTTCTTTCCCATTGTTTTTAACATTGGGTGTGTGTATGTGTGTGTGTGCACATGCCGGTGTGTGTGCAGGTGCACCTGCACATGTTTGTGCATGTGTGTGGAGGCCAGAGGTTACCCTCAAGTGTCGTTCCATCTGCTACTTACTTTGGAACAGCGTCTCTCACTCAACCTGGAGCTCACCCAATCAGCTTAGGCTGCTCTTCAGTGGGCCCCAGGGATGCTCCTTTCCCCACCTCATCAGCACTGGGGATACAAGCATCTGCCACCACCCCCAGTCTCTTTTAATTGAGTTCTGGGGCTACAACTCAGGTCCGCATGCTTGCAAGCTTTTAAACAACTGCCCTGGAATTCTAGTTTCTATGGTTAGCCTTGAGGTGAAATGGGGACAGGAAGAAAAAGGACAAGGATGGGGCATGGGGGGGTGAGGGCCTTCTGGAAATCTTCTCAGAGTGTCCAGCATACCAAAGTAGCATGCTTTGGGGAATCACTTTCTGAGCCAGCACCACTGCTCAAAACCTGCATCCTGTTTAAAAAAATAAAAATAAATAAAAATTTAAAAAATTAAAAATTCTAGCAGCTGAGCATGGTGGCACATACCTTTAATCCCAGCACTCAGGAGGCAGAGGCGGGCCAATCTTTGTGAGTTCAAGGCCAGCCTGGCCTACATAGTGTGTTCTAGGACAATCAGGGCTACAAAACAGGGAGACCCTGTCTCAACCCCACACCCAAAAAAATTCAACCAAGACTCGGCTGAACTAGCTCTGTCCAATCATCCTTGAACAGGTCTCAAGCAAAGCAAGAAGAACGTTGGAGAAGGGCGTTTTGTGGGCAGGCAGGCAGCCCAGTAGACTCCGGAGTGAAGCCAGGTGGGAAGGGGAGCTTACATAGGTCCAGAGGTAAACGAGAAAGCAAGCAGAAGTCATGAGTCCCCGTCTTCACCACTGCACGGGGAAACCATCCTCAGACTTTCTTCATCAGTTCGGACGGAGCTGCAGTTGTAGCTCAGTTGGTGCGGTGTTTCCTGCCACTCACAGGCCAGGGGTTCTAATCCCAGCACCGAATAAAACAGGCACTGTGATCCCTCCGGAGGTGGAGGGGATGATCAGAAGTTCCAGATCATCCTCAGCTGTAAGTGAGTCTGAGGACGGCCTAGGCTATGTGAGACCTCGACTCCAGATAGTGAATAAATAATTGTATTTGGGTGGGAAGAAGGCAGGCCTCTTTTCCTGACACATTCTGCTGTAGGTACCTTTGAGTGATAACCGGACGTCATCTTCTCTACTTCTTCCTGAGCTCTAGGAAAAATATCTCATCTCTAACTGCAATCACTTGAAGCTATCACCTAGAATGAACAGGTTCCATACACCCCTAAAAACTCCCTTCCCGCTTCCCAAATGAGTTGTTTTGTTTTAAGTCTTTCTATCTAGAGAAGTGGTTCGGTGGGCATGGTGCTTTCTGTGCAAGTCTGAGGACCTGGGTTCAGATCCCAGGAACCCACATAAAGATAAACATGGAAGCGCACCTGTAACTCTAGGGGAGGAAGCAGAAGAATTATGGGACTTGTTGGCTTGGCCAGTCTAGCTGAAAAGGCAACTGCAAGTTCGGTGAGAGATCCCATCTTGAAATGATGAGATGGAGTGAGATTTCATCTCCTAGAAATGTCAGAGAGGCTACACACCCACGAAGTCTCACCAACATGGCCGACTTAACGAAACCTGAACGAGGATGTCAAGAACAGACAAGCTAACACGGAAGAGGGAAATCATACGGAGGCTCAACCCTAGACAACGAACTACAGGCCACTGTGGAGCGCTGAGAGCCTGAGAGATGGCCTTCCCCAGGGAAGAGCTCACCAATCTGTTACCAAGTGATCAGCCCTGGTATCGTAAGCACAGTTAACACTGTGTAGACTGAGTAGGTTGTGCTTGTATATACTAACCATTAAAGGAAAAGAAAGGGAGGGAGGGAGGGAGGGAGGGAGGGAGGGAGGGAGGGAGGGAGAAAGGCAGGCAGGTAGGCAGACAGGCTGTGAATTTAAGGGATAGAAAAAGAAGGGTTGTCCATGGGAAAGGTTGGGAGGAGGAAGGGTGAGGAAAAAAACATGTAATTGTATTCTAATTTGAAAAATTCAAAATAGAAGAAAAGACTACAAAAACTGTTGTTTAAGAGAAAAAAGTGTAATAAAATTGAAAAAGGAGGAATTTTAAGTTGACATAGTTTACAGAAAAAAAGTATGGCAGAGAGTAATCAAGGAACACACACACACACACACACACACACACACACACACACACTTTTTCTTTCATCCTAGCCCATTGGTTTCAGGAGAAGTGAAACTACACCATTTAAGTACCAGCTCAAACCAATGGTTCATTTGTCAGGCGGTCTGAGTGAACCATTTCAGGAGGTTTGCCCAGTAGGGACACGATCCCTTTAAGAAGTCCGTTTACTTTTCCACAGAGACAGTCATGACTGTGTACACTCTTGCCCATTCTGCTGGGCAGCGTTTATTTCTCCTTCCAGAGCTGGCTGGTTTCAACAGCACACCTGGTCCTGACCACACCTAGGGGTGCTTCCCCTGGCCTCTCCCCACTAGGACCAACAGAGAGAATAGGGTGTCAGCCATAGGGGGCCGGACCACCTGCTGCAGTGGCTTCTAGGTTTTCTGAGCCAGTAGGACTGGAGGTCCTGCCCTAGATCTGACTTTCCTTGTGGCTCCCCTGGGAGATTGTAAAATTGAGGGGGGGGGACATAAAGTCATTGTAATGGAAACGCTGTCCGAAAGAGGAAGGACTTTCCTCTTCCCGTACAACTGTGCTAGTTCTTCATTTCCTTTCTAAAGACACAGCTGAGGTGCCCGGGTGGTGGCTGGGTGGGTAAAGTACTTGCTGCACAAGCATGAGAACGTGAGTTCAAGCTGCAGAACCTATATAAGCCCCCAGGACTGGGGCGCGTGCCTGGGTTCCTGGAAGCTCACTGGCCAGCTAGTGGAATGAAGCAGTTTGGGATCAGTGAGAGATTCTGTTCCCAAAATAAGATGACAACACTTGAGGACTGACACTTGAGGTTATCCCTGGCCTCCACACGTGTGTACCCATGCACACACAAACAACATATACATACAGAGATAGATGTATGCAGGGTTAATGATCTCTCCTCCTCCAAGGGAAGTAGAATGGGAAAGACACAGGGCTCAGCTCAGAAATGACTAGAGATCTCCACACCAGCTCTTCTGCATCCACGCAAATGCTTGCACACTCACAAGCCACGGGAATGTGGGGGGATGGTGAGGGTTCAGAAAGCGGCATCAAACAGGCAGGAGCCATGCAGACCAGCCCAAGAGAAACTAAGACAGGGCTGGGGTCCCTGTGCAGTGTCGCAGCATCGCCACCCAACAGCCAGCTTCCATGGTGGAATTTTAACCCAACTTAAATCTCATAATGTGGATCTGACAATACCAAGGGACAGATCAACATAGTATAAAGGCAGGGCCAAACATCTGTGAAGATGCTATTTCCTTAGTAGTCTGAACTATTTCTCATCGATTTCTCCTGGCCCAGAATTAGATGTGTAGCCCAGGCTGGCCATGGGCTCTCAGTGATCCTTTGTCAGCTTCTGCTTCCCAAGCGCTGGTGTTCTAAGGCCTGAGTCACCACACCAGGCCACTGAGCTTTAATTCTCTGCAGAAAGGTTTTTGTTGTTGTTGTTGTTTGTTTGTTTGCTTTGCTTTGTCTTTAAGATGGACAGCTAGAAGAAAGAGCTAAATAAAGCCATAACTCTGTAAGGTGGGGCCACAGCCTAAGGTTTGGGACAAAAATAGAGAAATAGATATTTAAAAGGGGAAGAAGAAAGCCTGAAGATTAATTGGGCTCCTCCCTCTGTGTGTGTGTGTGTGTGTGTGTGTGTGTGTGTGTGTGTCTGTGTGTCTGTGTGTCTGTCTCTGCGTGTGTCTGTCTGTGTGTATCTGTATGTGTGTCTGTGTGTGTGTCTGTCTGTCTGTGTGTGTGTATGTGTGTGTGTGTGTCTGTCTGTATGTATGTATATGTGTATGTATCTGTCTGTCTGTATATGTGTGTGTCTGTCTGTCTGTATGTGTGTGTGTGTCTGTCTGTTGTCTGTGTGTGTGTCTGTGTGTGTATCTGTCTGTCTGTCTGTTGTCTGTGTGTGTGTGTCTGTCTGTATCTGTGTGTCTGTGTGTGTCTGTCTGTATGTATGTATGTATATGTGTGTGTGTCTGTCTGTCTGTATATGTGTGTGTCTGTCTGTATATGTGTGTGTGTCTGTATATATGTGTGTGTGTATGTGTGTGTCTGTCTGTCTGTCTGTATATGTGTGTATCTGTCTGTATATATATGTGTGTGTGTGTCTGTGTGTGCCTGTCAGTCTGTCTGTTGTCTGTGTCTGTGTGTGTCTGTCTGTTGTCTGTCTGTTGTCTGTGTCTGTGTGTGTCTGTCTGTCTGTGTGTGTGTGTGTGGTGTGTGTGTGGTGTGTGTGTGTGTCTGTCTGTCTGTCTGTCTGTCTGTGTGTGTGTGCCTGCTTCCTGAACCACAGGCTCAATCAGCTGTTACAGCGATGATGGAACATTCTAAGCTAACTGGAATTCTGGGAAATAGTCCATTTCACTTCTAAGAAGAAAATGTCTCCAAAATTCCAAGCCACTAGGTTATAAAGCAACTCTCCTTTGGGAATCAGAAGCGATCTGCCTCAGGGTTCTACCACCTCAGAAGGAAGTCCTTCACACACACACACACACACACACACACAATAGTGTGGAAGGTAGATGTGTAGCTAGCGTGCCCATCCCCCACACCCTGTAGGGACTAGGCCCAGAAGAAAGCCACTGTATGCAAGGAGAGGTGGAGACCAAGGAGTTTTCCTCTTCCCCAGTTCCTGGATGTCACAACCCATGAGCCATTCCCAAGAGACAGCAAAAAATGGATATGGGAAAGATAAAATAACACAAACATATAAAAGATTACAACCAATCGCCCAGGCAGCCTTCTGGGTCTTCATTTATCGTTAACTCTTTCTTCGCAGCCAGGAATGGGTGGAACAAAAGAAATGTCACAGCGACTTTCAGCTAGCTCGAAATGGCATGGAACCCTGGGTTCTGTGGAAGACACGATCCATCCTAACAGAGAGGTCGTGTGTTATATGCAGGCGTCCACACAGCAGTGGCTTATGAACAGTGAAGGCGTTCAGGGGACGACATAATAGAAACTGAAGTTCATTTGAGCACTGACAGAAAACCTAAAGAATGTACTCAGAAGAGGTTTTTGTTTTGTTTTTGTTTTCACTTAACACTGAAGCATGGCCTCTAGATATTACTAAATATCAATTCGTCCTAGTATGGGTTTCTTGTCTGTCCTTGTGCAGGGGTGGGGAGAGACTGATCGGCGCTTCCAGATAATCCGCAGTGCTACAGAATTAAGCCCAACCCGGGTATCCGTCTTGTCTTTCTTCAATGTGAAATGTTTAAACCTTGCGAGGCAAAGGTAATTCTCACACCCCGAAATTAAAGTGGGAGGTTTTTCTGGCTTTCTGATGATGCCATCCACTCTCCCGTCTCCAGGGCTATCGAGTTCTGTGGGAACAGGGAAAGGACCTGCAACACGGGTGCAGAACTCGTTCCAAGCTGGAGCGGCTCCAGTTCCCCGCACAGCATCTCTGCTGTTCTCTGGGAAATCTGTTTCCATGTTTCGCACGCTACAATTCGGAATCTCTAAGGAAGAGATCCTGTATCCCGACGCGAAACCGGAATATAAAGATGTTCAGGAGGTACTAAGAATAGGACAGAAACCTGCTAGAACTAAAATAATATAAGCACTCTACAGTCGACGGATGAAAGCTTCCAAGAAAACGGGGTGGGGGGGGATGAATAGAGGTGAACAGAGCCGGCTGCCTGGGAAAAGGCTGGGCTGCAGACGGCCAGCAACGGTTTCAGCGGAACCCTTGATAATTTTCGAGGGGTCCAATTCGGAAGCAGCAAGAAAGAGGAAAGGTGTAGGTAGATGCGGTCGTCTCCGCAAAGAATCCAAGCTGAAGGCCACTAGAGCAGAATGGGGAGGGAAAGCCAGGCTGGATGAATGAGGGAGCCCTAGCGTTCGATGCAGCCCCCTAAGGAGACAGCGGCTGTGGGCGGGAGGTGGAGATGGCTGCCGGGCAATGATCGGGGTCCAAGACCAGCGTCCAAGGAAGGACTCCGAGCTGGACACAAGCTCTCCAGGAAATAACAGCTTTGGGTAGCATCTGTGTTGGTGGCCAGACCCCAAACATCCCAACCTTTCTGCCAGCATTTCACACTACGGGGCGGTGACCGCTGTGACCCAGGAACCAGGGAGCGTAGGGCCCGGGAGAGTCCAGAGGCTAAGGGAACCCTAGCTGTCACCCTAGCCCGTGCTCCGCCACTAACCCAGGGGGAAAAAAAACTTTCCGGGGTGATTGGCAGGGCTCGCACAGCGGGATGCATTGAAACCCAAGTCTCCCAGCCCAGAGAGGAATCCCAAGGTCTCCTATAAGACATCAAGAACCCGGTCTGCAAACTTTTCCTTCGGGTACCGGAGGGGGCTGGCCTAGGCACCCGCTGGGAACTGGAAACTGAAAGGGTTTCTCGGGAGGAGCTGCCGCCCGACCCTCATGGATCCCGAAAGGTGGAACGGTCGTCTCCGCTCTTTGCACCAAGCTCCGCATATAGGGGACAGGTGGCTTCAGAGGGGCGGAGAGGAAGGAGCTCGGGGCGGTGGCAGCTCACCTCGGTCCTCAAACCCGTCGCTGAACTGGCCGCTCTCGCTGATCCGCGGCTGCCGTTCCTCGTCCGGCTGCATAGAGGAGCTCAGAGGAGCCGGGTTGGGGGCGGGGGCGGCGGTCGAGGGCGCGTGGCCCCGCGGTGGCGGCCGCGGGACTCCAGGGCCAGGGGGGCTGCGGCGCTCGCTGCCCGGGGCCGGCTCCATGGTGCCGGGGCTGCAGATCCCCCCCGAGGGGAAGCGGACCACGATGGAGACACCGGTCCGAAGTGCCAGGGACCGAGGGCGCGGAGAAAGAGCTTCACCCGGACCGCGGTGAGCGGCAGGTCCGCCGCTAGCTCAGCGTGTGGCGGAGGCTGGGGCCGCGCTGTCGCCGCTGCGCTCCGCCCCCGGGGGCAGGTGCGGGCGGCAGGGACCCGCCCCGAGGCGCTGAGCCCGGGCACCGGGATCGATGCACCCAGGCGGGTGGAGAGGGAGGGCCCCAGAAGGTCCAAAGCCCGCGGAAGCTGAGGGACTGTTAGGGGGCGTGGAGACCAGCCTGCGGCTTGCGCAGGGCTGGGTGAGGGCGTGACGGAGGACGCGCCCCCCACTCACTTCTCGGATTGGTGCCCAGGAGGGACCCCTCCACCCTAATTGCTCTGCAGTCTTCGGAACCTATGGCCGCGCGTGGGCAGGAGAGAGGGTACCGCAGCTCATCCGGCCTTTTTCTCTCCAGGAGCCACACGGGCTACAGGGACTACACCTTGTCCCCGCCTGCCCAAGCTGTATCAGGATTCACCTGTCCCCAGGCCTTTGGATCTCCTGCCCTTAAGCGGCTTTAGCTCTCTTCTCAGTTTCTCTCCTGCACCAACTTAGATTGAGGTATTGCTGGAACCGTGGCTCTCCCTCCCCCGCCCCCACTGCGACCATCCCTGGGCCTTTCCATCCATCTGTCACCAGCTCATTTCCCTCTCTAAGCATCCAAGATCGGTCCCTCTAGAAGACTCCTCTGCTACCGGTGCTCGCGCACCCCTGTTCTTCACCTCTGACCCTGCCAACTTCCCACACTTGTCCGGTGGTATGGACTCCCAAGCGAAGCCGCAACCTTGTCCCAGGATCCACTGGGAAAGACCCACGGGCAAACCGGCTGCCTAACAAATTGGGGACACCTTTGATGGCATTTACATCCTAGCTCTAGAAAGTCTAGATTTTGTCCATAGGTTGCTATTAGTCTCTAAATTTAATCTGAGTACTCCAACGTGCCAATTCCTTCATTTAAAGGAATCCGCCCTGTTTTCTTTCGAGAGTAACCGGTTGGTTTCCGTTTTGCCAGGGACCCTAGAAGTCAGGGCAAGATTTAAATGTCTCTGCGGGGTTCCGGAGATGAGAAAGGGGTCTTATTCTGTTGAGATCAGATCAGAGTGATCCCGACTCCCTTCTTACTCGGTTTTCTGATTTGTTTGTTTGGTTTTTAAGCAATAATTTCAGCTATGAACTGAAAGTGTCAAACTAGGTCATTTCAACAGCCCCCTTTTTTTTCCTCTAAAGAAAATGAAATTTTCAACAGCCCCTTCTTGTCTCTGAAGAAAATGAAACGCCATGTTCACTGGGCTTAAGACACACACACACACACACACACACACACACACACACACACACACACACACACGCTTGCAGTTTCTACCATTGATCCTGATGCTGTTCTCACTAACAGACAATGCTTCACATCACAGAGCCCGCCATCCTCTCACATCCTGGATTTGGAGTTTATTTTTTGTTTTTTGTTTTATTTTTTGTTTTCCTTTTTCTTTCTCTTTTTTGTTCCAGGTTATCCCACTGCCTGCCCTCTCAACGGTTCTCAAAGAATCGCCCCCAAGAACAAAAATATCCAGGCCTTGAGCACTGTAGAGGTCGATGTCACAGACTGCGACAGACTTGCCGGAAACGTTAACGCCAGAGGCTTTTAGACTTCATGCCTCCTTTTATTCTGCCTTTTGAAAATTATATTTTCTTTTTCATGGTGGTACTGGGGACAGGAGCAGAGGAGCTTAGCACAGGGTTTAGCGCAGATCTACATCCCCACCTCTAATCTGTCTGTGCGTCTTTTTGTTGGTTATTCAATTGTTCTTGAGGTCTGGCTAAAAGTCTTGAAACATGCCCCTCTCTCAGACATCTTCCCCCTCTGCAGGTGCTGCACTCGCGCGTGCTCCCGTGCGCGCGCGCGCGCGCACACACACATACTCGGGTGGGGATGGGGGGTCGGGAGTAGCAGGCTCTCTAAAAGAAAAGCATCATTGTTCTGATTCCACACTTGGTTTTGAATATAGAGCATCCACACATGTAAATGTGCAGGTGAGCAAACCAGGGTTCATCCTGCTTCCTCGTGTTCGGTACCGGAGCAAAGTCAGTTCTTTGGAGGGAAGGAAGAGGGTTCAGAAGCAAGAGGTGTCGCAAGCTTCTCTGGCCTTTTATGCTCCAGCTCCCGCAGAACAAGCCCCTGTCTATTCACTGGAAGATTATTTTAGCTGCATCCTTGCAGGGAGGCCATGTGCTGGGCACCTTGCTAAATGTTTCATAGGCATTCCTCCCGGTTCAGCAACCGCACAATTCGCAGCACTTCCACCCCCTAGGGGACACTGTGGGGAAGTGCAGGTGCTTTCTCTGAGGCCACCCCAGCTTAGTAGGGGGATACCTAAGCCCAGCTGCATCGTCCATTCTGTCAAACTGTGCTTCCAATCACATTAGGATTTTTACGTGTTTCTATGCGAACATGGGATATGTTGACATATTTGAATATTCACAAAATCTTCCGACAATACAACTAGTATGTGAGTCTAGGGAAAATGGAACTGTTCTCCTTTTGGGAAATCAGGACACTGAGAGTGGTTCCACTCACCACGTGAGTCAGCAGTCAGCATATCTGTGTCCATCCTGTGTATAACTGCTACGTGCTAAGGAATTCCACGTGTGCTTGTGAATATATTTGTTGAGCTTTTAACACACTAAGAAAAACATAATGCTAATAATGTTCTAGAGACTGGTCATCCCCCTGCTCCTGATTCACAAGTAGATACAGACGTTGAGTCCTGCTGGCTTCTCGTACAGTCCTGAGTGGTCGTTTATCTTGGCAAATGCACATTAATTATGTATGTGTGGTGCTACTTTTATCCCTCTGCTATCTTACAGATCGTTATATTGATTTTAGAACCAGAGACATATGTATCAGACACAGATTCATCTCATAGTCACAGCAGCGAGTGTTCCTAAAGAACTGTTGAGAAGGAGAGGGAAGTGAGGTGGGGGCTGGAACAATGGTTCTTAACATGTGGGTCACGACCCTTTGGAGAATTGAAGAACTCCTTCAGGGGGTCGCCTAAGACCATCAGAAAACACAGATCTTTATATTACGATTTATAACAATATAAAAATTACAGTTGTAACATAACAATGGAAATAATTTGATGGTTGGGGGCCATTGTGCTAGAGACATGACTCTTGCCTAGGACGAGAATTCAATTCTCAGCCCCCACAATGGGCATCTCACAGCCACTGAAACCCCAGCTCCAGGGGACCCAGTGCCCTCCTCTGGCCTCTGAGCACACTCAGACTCAAGTGCACATACCCACACACAAGCACACACACACACACGCACACACACACACACACACAATTAAAATAATAAAGTAACTTTTTAAAGGAGTTTTTAAGGGAGAAAAATCATTTCACCCAGACGCTTCTAAGGAGGCATGGTATGAATGAACCACGGAAGAGGAGGCATTAAGAAAGATAAGACTAGCATATAAAGACATTCATGATAAGAGTTTCCATCTTATGCAAACTAAAATCAAAGACCTAAAGTCATCTTTATTTTAGTTCAGACAGGATATCACGTGGCCAAGACTGGCCTGGAATTCTCTATGTAACTGAAGATAACTTTGAATTCCCATCTCTGCTTCTACCTTTCAGGTACTGGCATTGCAGACATACACCCCAGCACTGGTTTATGACATTCTAAAATCAAACTTCATGTCCAGGGCCTTTCGCATGCTAGACAAGCATTCTACCGAGCCAGCTAGCCACCCAGACTATCTTGTTATGTCTTGTATAAACTCAAGCAACACTGGAGACCATGTACCCTGGAAAATAAGAACTCCAGGGCTGGGGGCTGGGGGAGCGAGCTGTGCAGGACTGGAGCGTCCATGCTAGTGCTGAAGTTGACCTCAGCAGCATCTGCAGGGAGGACCCTGGGGTCTCCTGAAACGTGGTCTACAAACAGTACAGGCACTGGTGAGAGTTACATTTATAAACTCTCAAAAAAAAATGGGAAAAAATACAAACTAGGTCATGACTACAGAACACTTAGATGTGACATGTTTATGAGAACCGTTACTTACTTTTAGAGGTTTTTGTATTGAAGCATTCAGCTGTCGGCCCTCCACACCCACGTGCTGGGTACTGGTGTATTCAGCTCTCCACAGGTCACAGTACTGAATCTGCCTCTCTCTCCCTCTCCCTCTCCCTCTCCCCCTCCCTCTCTCTTGCTCTCACTCTCGATTCCCCTCACCTCGTGTGTGTGTGTGTGTGTGTGTGTGTGTCTGTGTGTGTCTGTGTGTCTGTGTGTGTGTGTGTGTGTGTGTGTGTGTATGTGTGTGTAGGCCAGAGAGGACACTCTCATACCCTGCTCCTTGGACACTACCTACTTTATTTTTTTCCTGTATGACAGGGTCTTCACTGGCCTCACCAAGGAGGGCTAGACTGGATCCACATGTCTTCCCCTGTCCAGTGCGTGCTATCCAGACAGCTTTTAAAGCCCTGGTTCTAAGGATGGGATTCAGTACTTACAAAGGGCACAGACTGAGCTCTCTGCCCAGCCCAGACAATTTTTTTCTCCTCCGGATTCCTAAACAACACAGCTTAACCACCATTTACGTAACATTAACTTTATCATGAACATGAACATGGTGGTTGGTTAACTCAACACAACCTCAAATCGAGTGGAAAGAGTTTCAGTGAAGGACTGTCTAGACCAGTGGTTCTCAGCTAGATCCGCATGGGTCACAACCCCTTTGCGGGTCGCCTATCAGAGCCCCTGTGTGTTATATGTTCGAGTTACTATTCATAACAGTAGTAAAATTAGTTATGAAGTGGCAACAAATTCATTTTATGGTGGCGGTGTCACCCCAATATGAGGAACTGTACTAAAGGTTCACAGCATTGGGAAGGTTGAGAACCATGGGCGTAGATCTTGTTGGCCTGTGGGGGATTACTGTAGTTCATTGACCTGGGAAGCCCCAGCCCATGGTAAGTGGCATCATTCCCTAGTTTGGAATCCTGGGCTGTATAAGAAGAATGAGTTGAACAGAGGAGAAATGAGAGGCCAAACCAGGACTCATCCTCTTTCTGCTTTTACATGGATGCGACTAGCTATTTCAAACTCCTGCTGCCTTGATTCCCCCACAGCAGTGGGCTAGGCCTGGAATTGTTTGCTGAAGGAAAATTCTTCCTCCCCTAAGTTCTTTTTACCAGGCTGTTTTGTCAGAGCCAAAGGGAATGAAACTAAGACGCTGAGTAGCCCAGCGATGTTTAAAGTATCCAGGAGGAGGTACATGAGTTGCACGGAAATACATGTTTTATACAAGGGCTTTTGATGTTGTGTGTAAGAGTCCTGGAACCAGTCCCACTCACACACCACACGTTAACTCTGCTGTAAGATATCCAAAAAGAACACGGCGCAGGGGTTAAAGGTACTTGCTGCCAAGTCTGACAAGCCTGAGTTTGATCCCCACATCCCACATGGAAGGAGAGAACCAACTCCCCCAAGTGGTCCTCTGACCCCCACATAGGTGCTATGGCACGCATGCACCGCACACGCAAGTGAGTTAGGAAAAGGAATCTTAAAAGCACAGGATGTGTTGCTTACTTTGCTTCTGCTGTGACAAAACACCATGGTGATAGCAACTTATGGGGGGGAAGGGTTTATTTGGCCTTAGGGTTCTAGAGTGTGAGACTCCATGATGGCAGGGACCACAGGATAAAAGGTGGCAAGCGAGGAGGCTATGCAGCAAGCTGAGAAGTCACATCCTTTGTGGCAGGAAGACGTGCAGTACAGGGAGTGGTGGGAAGGCAGGCACGAAGAAGAGTGAGCACAGGCCTGGAAGTGGTGGGTGTCATTGTGTTTTATAAAAAGAGCCAGGGGCATGCATTGTAGAGCTTAGTATGGTGAGGTGGGAGGGGCCCTGAGGCTGAGGCATCCCTTCCCCCTTAGGGACCAGCCATATGACAGGTATAGCATAGAATAGAGTTTATTTATTTAGGGCATGGGAAGGGGAGTTGAGAAGGGAGTAGAGGCAGAGAAGGACAGAGAGAGAGAGAGAGAGAGAGAGAGAGAGAGAGAGAGAGAGAGGAGGAGAGGAAGAGGGAGAAGAGGAAGAGGAAGAAGAGGAAGAGGAAGAAGAGGAAGAGGAAGAAGAGGAAGGGGAAGAAGAGGAAGAAGAGGAAGAGGGAGGAGAAGAAGAAGAGGAAGAGGAAGGAGAGGAAGGAGAAGAAGAGGAAGAAGAGGAAGAGGAAGAAGAAGAAGAAGAAGAAGAGGGAGGAGAGGAAGAGGGAGGAGAGGAAGAGGGAGGAGAAGAAGAAAAGGAAGAGGAAGAAGAGGAAGAGGAAGAAGAGGAAGAGGGAGGAGAGGAAGAGGAGGAAGAGGAAGAGGAAGAAGAGGAAGAGGAAGAAGAGGAAGGGGAAGAAGAGGAAGAAGAGGAAGAGGGAGGAGAAGAAGAAGAGGAAGAGGGAGGAGAGGAAGAGGGAGGAGAGGAAGAGGGAGGAGAAGAAGAAAAGGAAGAAGAAGAAGAGGAAGAGGAAGAAGAGGAAGAGGGAGGAGAGGAAGAGGAGGAAGAGGAAGAGGAAGAAGAGGAAGAAGAGGAAGAGGAGGAAGAGGAAGAGGGAGAGGAAGAAGAGGAAGAAGAGGAAGAGGAGGAAGAGGAAGCTGGCCAGCAAGATATGGAGGTGGGAGGAGTGGAAGGGGAGAACGACCAAAGAGAAAAGAGAGTCAGAGAGAGAGAGAGAGAGAGGGAGTGGGAAGATAGCGAGGAGGGGCCAAACAGCCCCTTTCATAGCAATCCAGGCCTATTTGGCAGTTGTCCTGTTGGGTGGCGCCTAGAAGGAATGCTAACCATGGAGGCTTTCTCAGTTGCTCACCTCCAGTGATAAACTTCTTCTAGAGAGGCCACACCTCCTACACCTCTCCCAAACAGCACCATTAACTGGCAACCAAGCACTCAAATGCCCAAGTGGCATTTCTTATTCAAACCACCACACAGGGTCTCGCTATGTAGACCAGGATGGCCTCAAACATACAGGTATCTGCTTGCCTCTGCCTCCTGAGTGCTGGAGTTAAAGACATGTACCACCATGACTGCCAAAAGCAAAAAAAAAGAAAGAAAGAAAGAAAAAAATTTAAATGTCATCTCTGCTTTCAAGGGATGTACAGTCTAACTACTGTGTTACATTTCTATGTTGCCAGTCTTTGATGTACACCTTTCTGAGCAGCAGACGTCAATTATGCTACCCCAGCCTGGAACAGCCACCTCATCCTGGTTGGCCAATGTTTTAGCTATTTTCCTCATCAATTTGATTAAGTGCCCAACAGAAGGACTTAAGGGAGATGAGATTTATTTCAGCTACCAGTTCAAAGGGAACAGCTCGCCGTGGTGAGGAAGGGGTGAGGCTGAAGAGGCACAGGTGGAGGTAGCAGAGCTGTATTTGTGCTCCTGGGGTAGATAAGAGGCAGCCTAGCCAGAAGCAGAAGCAGGTATCACCCCCAAAGACACCCCTAAGAGCCCATGTCTACCAGCTAAGCCACGTGTCACAAAGGTCCCATAATCTCTCAAAACATTGCCACAAGCTGGGGACCAAGCATTTAAATACATGAGACTGGGCAGCACATATTACATAGCCAAACCATAACAACTGGAGACATTTTTTAATGTGGGTGTTGCAAGTCCCGTGTCCTAGAAACTCCTCAACTCCAAGGAAATGAGAGTAAATCACCCAATTAAAGAATTTCATAAAAACCTGACGTCTACATAGTGGTGAGTGCTTGTCTGGTGTACACGAGACTTAGAGTTCTCTGCAAAGGCAGAGAGGGGTGACACAAGCCTACAGCACCAGTCCTCAGGAAGGAGAAGCAGGAGGATCAGGAGTTCAAGGGCACCTTGAGGTACATAACCTTTCGGGGGCCATCTCGGGCTGCATGGGACCTTGTCTCGACATGAACTACTGAACAAAAGTCATGACACCCCAGCCACCTCTGTACTCCTGATAAATCAGTAAGGATCAGACCCTGACATCTGAAGATGGGACCCACGCAAGTATCTTGGTAAAGGCTTCAATGTACAGCCAAGCATGAGAAGGCACTGGCTGGGGTCAGAGCTCCCAACTGTGGACCTCGAGCATCATCTGGCACTCGTGGTAAACACACATTCGGTTGAGGCAGCTTCCACTGGGCCCAGAGTTTTGCAGTTCTAACAGTTTCTTTGTTGTTACCGAATGAGTCACATTCTGCATGGCAAGGGCTTTGAATCCATGACCAGAAGGGTTCGTTCTCCACACTGTCACCATCACAGTCAACATTGTTGCCGTCCTCATCGTCGTCATTGTCATCATCATCGTCGTCGTCATCATAATCACCATCATCATCAAGATAGGGTCTCTCAGTGAACCCACAGGGATAAAAGTCTCCACCCTGCCCCCTCTGACTCCCAGTGCTAGAGATGTAGAGGCAGGACACCATGCCTGGCTTTTGTTTATTTGTTTGTTTGTTTTGTTTTGTTTTTGAGACAGGGTTTCTCTTTATGGCCTTGACTGTCCTGGAACTCACTCTGTAGACCAGGCTGGCCTTGAACTCACAGAGATCCACCTGCCCCTGCCTCCTGAGTGCCTGGATTTAAGGCATGGGACACCACTACCTGGCTACCATGCCTGGCTTTTATGTGGTTTCTGGAGACCCAAACTCAAGTCCTGACATTTGAGCAGCAAGCTCTCCATTCTCTGAACTATCTTCCCAGCTGAAGATTTTTTTATGGTGGTTATGTATTTCATTTTTAATGAAAATAGCATTCTAAACCAACTTAAAAGGGTATTTGGCATTATAAATATGTTGGCTCCCCGTAAATTGATCTAGAATAAAAATCCCAATAAAAATGTTAACCAAAGCTTTGGGAGGAGAGTTATCAAAGCTGACTGTATAGTGCAAGCATCTTCCAAGAATAACCAGCGATTTTCAAAAACAAAAGGAAGATGATAGGAGGCAACTTCTGGGGAACACACTGTCAGAATCAGGACAACTGGGGGGTGGCAGAGCATTCAGCAGGACCTGAGCTCGGACCCCAACATCCACATAAAAAGCCAGATGCAACTGCACCCACCTGTGACCTCAGTCCTAGTCTGGGTCAGAACAGGAGGATTGCTGGGGCTCTATGGCCACCAGCCTAGCTCCAGGTTCAGTGAGAGACCCTGTGTGGAAGGAATAAGAATAATAAAACAAAGCCTCTACAGTCTTCCTCCGGCTTCCGAACATCTGTGAACAGTTACTCTCATTAACACACACACACACACACACACACACACACACACACACACACGCACACACACACACATGCACACACACACGCACACATGCACGCACGCACGCACGCACGCACGCGCACACACCTATATTGCAAGCAGAATTTCTTTCTTCATGAGAGCTTGCCTACTTACTGTGGTCCATCAGGAGTGGTCCCATGGACTGTTGACATTCCCTCCCAGAAGAAGAGGTAAAAAGGGTCATTGGACCCTCACCTGGGTATCTGGGCACTCCTTCCACGAGCCAGTTCTATGTGGTTTTGCTCTAATTACAGGTTTTGCTCTAGGGATCTAGGGGAGGGGCTAGAGCATATAGGCTGGGAAGGACTGGGGGTGTGGGGCTGAAGCTCCATCTGCATGACTATGAGGAAGCCATCATTCATGACAGATGAAGATCCTTCAATGCAGGGCTGCTTTGGGTCATCCATCCCCCTTGGTAGGATAGCCCCTCACCGATGCTCTGTAAGAAAGCCCAATAAACTCACTGGTTCCACAGGGTAAACTATGATAAGATTATCTTTTGATTGTTATTAGGACCATAGGGGGTGGCGGTAAGTGTTCACATCTCCCCTACAGAAGGAATGTTGACAACACATAATAATTCACAATGGTTAACAGAACCACCTAGATAGTAACCCCTGAGTAGAAATTTCAATTCAATTTAGTAAAATCAGATGCAGAAATAAGCACAAACGCTTTTGCAAAGCACGTATTGGATAAAGGTGGCTCTTCAAACCAAACACAAGAAACAAATCTTCAATGCAGAGTATGGGGACCACAAAGCTGTCCCTGGGGGAAACCAGCTCCTCCATATGACCTCTGTAACCAATAAATTCTAGACGAATCCAGACCGAAATATAAAGAACCAAAATCATGAAAGTTTAACAGTCCCTGACAGAACTTAGGAATGTATAACACAGAAACATCTGGTAATAGATACAAAGCCGACCAACCATAAAGGAAGTTATCAATGCTGTTGACTTGATAAAATGGAAGGTTTTCTGTACAATAACAGCTAACACAGGCAAAGTAAAACAGGCTCCAGGGTGGAGAAATACAAATGTTTGCTGGTTGGCATTCTTAATACGGGGAGTGCTTCCAAATCAATTTTACTTTATCATAGTTACTTTTTATTAAATTAAATTTATTTTATTTATTTATTTTATATATGTACTCTATTTACATTGTTACTCCCCTTTCTTTTCTCCCTACAACACTCTCATGGTTCTCGTTCCTTTCAAAATATATATATATATTAAGTGTTGCTTGCATGTATATTTTCAATTGGTATTGGATAAGCAATTAGGAGCCCCATCCCTTGGGAAGACTCATGCTCCCTCTCCATGCCATAAACAAATTCAGTAGACAAATTCAGACTGAAATAGAAGAGATTTCCCACATCCACACTGGAGTGCCAGGCAGCCTTGTCATTGTTCAGGTCTTGTTCCGGCAGCCATATTGTTGAGGTCTCATGCATGTAGCCTTCTTGCCATATAAAGAAGGCACACTCTGGAAGCAGATTTCCTGGCTCGCCAGCTCCCATAGTCTTTTTGCCCCCTCTTCTGAGATAGTCTGTGTGCCACAGGTTGCAGAAGTTAGGTTGTAGACGAAATCAGTAGGGCTGGGCACCTCCTGGTCTGAGTCAATTGTAAGAAGAGGACAAGGCCCTGGCCTTGTGGGCTGTGTCTGTAATCCCAGCACTTGGAAGAATGAGCCTCAGAGATCAAGAATTCAAGGCCAGATTGGTCTACACAGTAAGGCTGTGCAAGAAGACGAGAAGGAGAATAACATGGGTGTGAAAGGGGGGTAGAAGAACATGAGGGCAGGGAAAGAGGAGGAAAAGAAGGAGGAAATAGAACCTAAATGATCAAGTGGATGAGAAAACAAACTCATACAGGAAAGGAATTGAGAATAATCCATTTCAAGTATGGTTAGGTGTGGTATCTCCTGCCTGTGATCCCCAGCACTTGGGAAGCCAAGGCAGGAGGATTGTTGTGACTTCAATGGCAGCCAGGGCTATATAGTGAGAGCCTGTCTCAAGTAAAGAAATTAAATGGCTAAAATGACCTATGAAGTGGGCCGACCTCATGCTGCTTGCATTCTAATGCTAACTTGGGCCCCCAAAACTGGCTGCCCCAGGTACGAGTGAGTCTGCACGTAAGACGCTGCGTGATCCTGCCCCCAAGTTATTTCTGATTGGTAAATAAAGGTGCTGACAGCCAATAGCTGGGCAGAGGAGACATAGGTAGGGTTTAGGTTCTGCATGCTTGCGGGAGAGGAGGACCATGAGGAGGAGGAGGAGAACATGAAGAAGAGAGAAGGAGAAGCTGCCATAGGTTAGCTGAGCCGTAAAACGTGGCTGTGGGCAGCCAATTGGATTAAGAGCTGCCCCGATGAAGCATAGTAGGTAGTAAGGAATAATTCAGGGTTGCTGATAGGAAAGTAGGTTCTAATAGCATGGAGGCTAGGTATCTACCCAGCTCCTGTGCTGGTTAAGGCTTATTCAAAGTATAAAGGCTCTGTGTGCTTTTTACCCAGGAACTCCATAACCGAAGCTGGGGTAGAAACCCCGGTAAGGGATTTAATTAATTTCAACAACAAATCTACACTCTCATTTGTCACAAATAATCACATTTAACTCTTTGACACATTTTTTTTTCAGTCTCTTGCCATTGCCTGGAAAATATAGCTGATTTAGCTTTTCTAATTTAAACAGGATGTGCAAATGAAGTAGTGGCCCCTGGGGGGCTGGCGAGGAGATGGAGTAAAGGGGTGCAGACCATTCTCCACCCCCTCCCAAATGCATCCTTCTTCCCAGTGATGCTGTTCTACATAAGGACAGTCACAGCCTGGTCCTGGGCTGGCGACCATTTGTCTCTGCTGGATTGGGAGCAGACAAGAGAACTGGGCTGGCTACACTCTATCTACATAAATATGTAACGGGACGCAGCTTGTTGATAGAGTGCTTGTTGAGCATATGAAGAACTTTGAGTTTGATCCTTAGCACCAGACACAGACATACACAGACATGCACACACATACACAGTGCTGAATACATACATACACACATGCATGTACACACACAGCTACATACACGCAAGACATGCACAGAGGCACAAACACATACACAAGGGTACACATGCATAGAACCATACACATGCACTTTCACATTCACACATGCACATATATATAAATATATGCACATGGGCATACATGGGCGCACATACATGTGCACATGTGTATGTGCACATACATACTCGCAGCAGATGCTGAGTCCTCGGATCCAGTGTGGCTGCCTCAGGCATCACAGCCTCGGTGCAGGCTTTGCCAGCCTTGTACTGGGTAAAGAGACATTACTGTAGCGCTGGAACCTACTTCCTCCTCTAAGCTGTGAAAAGGGCTATTCATCAGGTTTCCCAGTGGAAAGAGAATATCATCGCAGACAAAGGGCAGGAGAAAAATAATCTCTGGGAATTCATTGTGTCTTTTCAGTGCATGGAGAAGGGAGCTGTCAATCTTTCTGTTTCTGAACAGGTTCAAGGCTGAGAACTCATAGTCTGGCTGCTCTCAGCCAGGATTTCTCTGTAAATACCAAAATTAGAGTCTCCTGAGAGCAGCTGCTCCCAGTGCCTAGTGACAAGGGAGACAGAGGGTCCCCATCCCTGCCACACATATCCTAATCCGCTGTCCCCCTCCGTCCTCCCAGCTGCTCCTGTCAGGACATGGTGGCACTGTGGCATAGTCCCAGGCCACCAGGCTCAGGATTACTGTCCATATGCAGGTTAGCCACCTCTTATCACAGTGGTCTGTTGACATCTAGCCTAACTCTGCAAGAGCATGAAGGATGTCCTAGTAAAAGTGGGATCCGGGTAGCACTTGGGGCTTCCCATCCATGTCAAGCAGGCTCTCCAGTTTCCACAGCTGCAGAAGGCGGCTACAGTTAATAGTTAATCTTGAGTGTCACATTAATGGGATCTAGAGTCACCATGGAAACCAAGCTCTAGGTGTGTCTATTTGGGAGTTGCTAGATTGGATCGATTGAAGTGAGAAGGTCAGCCCTTAGTGTGGGCAGCACCACTTCACGTGCGAGGGTCCAGACTAACCAATACAAAAGAAAGCTAGCTGAGCACCGGCATTCCTCTCTCTCTGCTTCCCATGAGGCAATATGACCGGCTGCCTCACTCTCCATCCACCGTGCCTTCCCCACCATGATGGACTGTGTCCCCCAAACTGTGAGTCAAACCAAACCCTTCTTTCCAGAAGTTGCTTTCGTGAGAAGTTTTGTCATGTCAATAATGGAAATAATTATATTATACACCCTCTGTCCCCTTAGGGGGCACATTAGGTGGCTGCAGAGCCCCTGTTGTGTGGCTCAGTGACCACAGACGTGGTGTCCTCCCCGCTGTCAGGAGGGCCTGCATGGTAGGTGTGGATGTGTTCTCTGCGTGCGCTTCTCTTCGGGACCTCAGAAGGTCATCTGCCACACACTTCTCTTCTGGCGTCCTCAGCAGCACTCCCGAAAAGGACACCACGTCACAACTGACATTCACAGACAGCACTGAAATAGAACGTGATATGAGTGTAAAGACGAGAAGGCACTGTCCGGGCACCCAGAAAAATCAAGATGAAAATTACCTGTGGTGAGAAACTTAATTCGGGGCAAATGTGACTCTCTCTCCTTGGGGGAAAAATGTAGACACATCATGAAGCCACGTTCACAGAAACCACCAGGGCTGGGGTCTGGCTAGGGGTTGTTGGCCCAGGGGCAGGAAGAGGAACATTCACCGGAGACCTAGAGGATTTTTGCGTTGGAACCCTGCTGGGGCCAGCCGTGACCTCCATCAGGAAGGCCTGGAACATGTATGTCTGTCCAGAGAGCATCTGAGTCCTGCAGAAATTCATGGCAGATTCAGGTACCCTCATAAGCGCCCTCCAGTAACCATGAGAAAGCCAGGAGCCAGGTCCTTAGAAAACAAACGAAACATGACTCCCATTATGAATGGTTCCCAGCCAAGCACAGAAAAATAACTCTGTCATCCCAGCACTGGAGAGGTAGAAGCAGGAAGATCAAGAGTTCAAGACCAGCCTGGGCTACACAGTCAGACTTTGTCTCAAAACTAAATAAAATGTCAAACCGACAGCCAAAAATCGCAGTTCTCACCCCAGAAGAAGTAAGTGCTGGGTCATTCTGGAGTTGAATGTGAGTGACCATGATCTAGCAACACAGATTTAGGATACCCCAAATACCATGCTCCGTTGTGAAAACGGCCTTGTGAAGCTTTCAGAGTAACAGAACAAAGTCTTAAATATAGACATTTTTCAATTCACTGGTAGAAACGCTGGGTCTCGGCAAAGCGGGGGACCTCTGATGACAGTACTCGTGGAAGCTAAGGGTCTGCCTGTACATTCCAGTGGGATTTGTCTAATAGTCACAAGGGTAGACATTAGTTCAGAAACACAAGGAGGCAATGACTAGCTATTGAAGGGCCCTAAGATAGCCCAACGTAATTTGACTCTGGACCTGTGTAGGTTGATGTCATTATGCAGGTGAAGGCATATACAGGATAGAGGGAGGGTTGTCATTGGATGAGAAGGAATGATGGGCGGGGGGGAAAGGTTTAGAGAGGAGAGGAGGCTGGAGCGAGGGGAGAGCAGGGGAGAAGCAACATGGAGGCAGACGTGAACTCGCCACGCATCCTTACACAGACACAGGCTGTTTTGACTATTCTTAAGGCATGGTTGTGTACAGGATTGTATGTGTCTAGATGAGCAAACTCTATCTTATCTAGGTGGGCAGTTTATATCCTTATCTATCGCTTGTAAGTTAATTGAGCATTTAACACACACATCTGGTTGCTGGGTTACAGACTTGAGTTATGTCTGTACTGGATTGTGGGGAGGGTGAGCAGAGTCTGTGACAGGAAGCCGTGCTAGGGGCTAGCTAGAATGCTTGGGGCTAGCATGGCCTGCGGAATGCGACGACGGAAACAGGCGTGGTAACAACCGCTGAGGGGACAGTGTATGGAAGCAGCTGATAGAGCACTCGGATCTGCATGGAGTGGGAACCCATGGGAACCAGGTCGTGCGCCTTTTTTTAATTGTACTGCAACATCCCCACTCTCCAAAATCCAGAGAATCTTTAAATGGGTGTGGCCTTTTTTTTCCTCAGGAATGTCGGTTCACACAAATTTCGAGTCTATTTCCACAAATAAGTACTAAATGTCTGTGTGACTAAGGGCCCCCAAAGCCACTCCTCAACAGGGCGTATCTCTGAATGCTCGGAAAGCCACGTCCTTGGAAACCTGGCTCATGTGCACCAAACAGAATTCACACTCACGGTGCTGGGAACATGGGCCTGAGACACAGTTCTAGTAAAAATCCCAGAAACAATGCACGGGGACAAATGTGTTCAGGGGGGAAAGAGGAGCCAAAAGTTCCTAAACGAAGTCTGTGTGTGCCCCTGTGTGCGATTGTGTGTCACTGTGCATGTCTCTGTGTGTGTGTGCTCCTGCACGTGTGTTTTAGGTAGGTCAAAGGACTGCTTGTAGAGGTCAGTTTTCTCCTTCCCCCATGTGGG
This sequence comes from Rattus rattus, assembly GCF_011064425.1. Taxonomy (NCBI): domain Eukaryota; kingdom Metazoa; phylum Chordata; class Mammalia; order Rodentia; family Muridae; genus Rattus; species Rattus rattus. Next base: position 8,060,158 of record NC_046163.1, on the reverse strand, counting down.
TTTGGGGATTAAACTCGGGTCCTAAGTGCAGCAGTCACCTTTATCTGCTGTTCCATCAGACTGGCCTCAGAACTTTGCTCTGGCCTGGGCCATACGAGACCTTCCCAAAAAGAAAAAGGAAAGGAATTTGTATCAGAAATACGATTTTCCATGAAATGGCCCATAAAATATAGAAGTATCCTGTGGTGTTCGGTGTTTGCTAGCAAACGTTCTCAAAGTATGTTACCACATGGCCGTTTTTGGTACACTAAGGAATCTAAACCCAGAAACCCACTCTGACATCTATCTAAAACTAGAAGTGGGCCCTTCCTTCTACGTCCCTTTCTCGATTTTTAAAACCTCAGCACTCATTCCTCCCTTTTCCCACAGACGTCTTAAAGTCTGACCAGCGTTCACACGTACCCCGAAGTGTTGATGACACAGCAGACACAGCAGACACCAGGAGCTCACGGAATTTAGAATCTCAAGGAGCTGTGATCACGCCACTTCGTCTTCCATTATTAAAGGCATAGAAATCACGCGGTGTGGACCCATGAGAACTTCTCAAAATAACATCCAAGATGGAAAACTAAACAGGCTGACCTTTGGGTTTCCAGGCGGAGCTCAATTCAGATCAGAGAAGGTTGGAGCCGATGACATCTTCACTCGTTGGAATGGTGTCTCTTGACGTTGCGCAAAGCATGAGGGTGAGGTCCTTTAGAAGGGGGTTCTTTAGAAGGGGGGCTCCCTGACTCTCATAAGTGACCATCTGTGCTAACTCACCTCTGCCCACTCTCACGAGCTATAGAGGTTGTTTGCAAATTGCGAAGCACACAAGGAGGTCCACATGCCTTGCATCCAGGGGTGCGCACTGAGTGCCTCTTTCAGTCACTCTACACACTGTTCTGTTTGTTTTCTCTTTTTGACAGTCTCTCATCGAATCTGATGGATAATAATAATAACAATATAATAATGATCCATATATGTAAAGAACACACTCATGTCAGCTTAAAGTCCTGGACTAATGGCCCTCACTGACCTAAGTTAAAGTCCAGGCAGACATAGGTTCCCACTGTGATCCTCAGGGGAAAATGAACTTTCTGTCTTTTCCACCTGGAAGAAACTACTGATGGGGCCTGGCCTGCCGTGGCATCAAAACCTGTTTCCTGTACCTTCATCCCTCTGTCCTTCTGTCCCTCTGTCCCTCTGCCCTCACACCTCCTCTGACTCTGGCCCTCCCTCTTCTTGTGGATCAGGACTTTCCTGCTCTTCCTGGCATACCTAGACAGTCCTGGGTGATTTTCCTCCTTGATGTCCTGGAAGACATCAGCGCATCTTCCTCTGGTCTGGTACAGTAATGGATTCATGGATTCTGGGGATTGGGAATGAGCATCACCAGTGTGGACACCGTTCTGTCTGTCATGGTCAGCTTGATGGAGGGCAGGTCCCATCTCTCCTGAGTGACAGTGGCTTGAAAATTGTTCTGTGACTAGAGAGCTGTCCCCAGAGTTGTAAGGATTGAAGAATTCCAGTAGGGGGCGACATCTATCACTAACATCTGAATCACTCTACCCTGAGGGAAGCTTAAACAAGGTTAAAATAAAGAGAGGGATTCAAGAGTACGTTGCTAGGAAACACAGCATCACAAAACTGTAGGCAAGACACAGAAACCCTACAAGAACAATGCTACAAGACCCGTAGTTGCTGTCAGAGCTCCTCTCTCTCTCTCTCTCTCTCTCTCTCTCTCTCTCTCTCTCTCTCTCTCTCTCCTCTTGCTTTCTCTTGCTCTCTCTCTCCTGCTCTCGTTCTCTCTCTATCTCCCCTGCCTTTCTGTTTCTGTCTCCTTCTGTGTGTCTGTCTCTGTGTCTCTGTATATTTCTGTTTCTGTCTCTCTGTGTTCTCTGTGTATATGTCTCTTATGTCTCTCTGTGTCTCTGTAGGTCTGTCTCTCTGTCTCTCTCTGTCTCTGTCTCTGTCTCTCTCTGTCTCTCTGTCTCTCTCTGTCTCTCTGTCTCTCTCTCTGTCTCTCTCTCTCTCTTTCTCTCTCTCTCTGTCCTGCTCTCTTGTTCTTTCTCTATCTCCCCTGCCTTTCTGTTTTTGTCTCTCTCTGTGTCTGTCTGTCTCTGTGTCTCTGTATCTCTCTCTGTCTCTGTCTCTGTTACTCTGTCTCTGTTTCTGTCTCTCTCTCTGTCTCTCTCTCTGTCTCTCTCTCTCTGCTCTCTGTTTCTGTCTCTCTCTGTGTCTGTCTGTCTCTGTGTCTCTGTATCTCTCTCTGTCTCTGTCTCTCTGTCTCTCTGTCTCTGTCTCTCTGTCTCTCTCTCTGTCCTGCTCTCTATCTCCCCTGCCTTTCTGTTTCTGTCTCTCTCTGTGTCTGTCTGTCTCTGTGTCTCTGTTTCTCTGTTTCTGTCTCTCTGTGCATGTCTGTTTGTCTCTTGTGTCTCACTATGTCTCTCTCTCTCTCTCTCTCTCTCTCTCTCTCTCTCTCTCTCTCTCTCTCTCTCTCTCAAGTCTCATTACCTAGTCCCAGACTGGTCTCCAACTTTCTATGTAGCCAAGGTAGACTTTGAATTCTGATCCTCCTGGTTCTGCCTCACCTCCCATGTGCAGGGATTCACCACTGCATCCATGTTCTAAGGTCAAGCCCACGGTCTTGTGCATTCTAGGCAAGCTCCCACCAAATGAGTAGCCCCAGTTCACAATGAGGCTTTGCTCTCAGTTGACATTTCTAGCTATGGCCACATGTGTGGCAAATAAGTCCGGGACAGGAGACTGATGATGGACCCAAGGAATGTGGAGGTTAAGAACTTTTAAAGTGATGCCATGCTGTAGAAAACAGAAAGTTTGTCTCCCCTTCAGTTCCTAAAAGCTGAGTGAAAATACTGAATGCTGGTTTTTTAGAACTTTTAACTGAATCACAGACCTAGAAAATGAAAATTCATTAAGATTCTATTTTAAACTATGAGCATTTGGCTATTAGTTTAGATCTCAGGCAGTGCATGTATCCAGAAACGAGCTCAAGCTGGATTATAGAAGGATTTCTGCCAGTTAGATAAAAGCTGGGTTTCCTCGGGAACTCATAGGTTTTTTGTCTGCCAAAAGGAGTCATTTTCCTTGTTCCTGGCAGAAGGGATAAACGGCTTTTCACTGACACCTACACCTGTGGTGTCTGTCTATCAGCATTTCAAAGCCCATGCTAGCCCCTGGGGTCTCTAAGAGTAGGAGTACTGTTATACATTTCAAAGCCCCCATGCTAGCTCCTGGCCCTTCTCCCACACATCCTTCTACCCTAGACTCCCAACCCTCTTCTGACTCACAAGCTTCCCTCCCCCATCTACTTGTCCTCCTGGTAACCAGTGTGACCTGTCCCCCATTCTCCGGCTTCTCTCCCAGACAGCCCTTCCCTGGTCTTGTCCAGTCTGTTTCTTTTGCTCTCTGCTCTGGACCCTTCCAGATGCTTCTGGATATTTTCTTTCTTATCCACCATAAAAACCCTCCCCTTAATGGAGTGGCCCTTTTAGCAGTTTCTTCACCACACCCCCTTACCTTCACCAGCTTAGCTATCGTTACAGACTTTTTTGAGATCTGTTTTCTAGTTTTATGTGTGTGGGTATTTTGCCTGTGTGTATGTCTATGCACTACATTAGTGCGGTGTCCAAAAAGATTACCTTGGAGCTGGAGTTACAGTTGTTAGCATTTTGTCTAAGTTCCACCCCACAGTTACCTGGCAACAGCCAGATATACTCTGCCCTACAGTTACCTGGCAACAGCCAGGTGTGCCTGACTCACTATAAAGGGGCCCCTGTTTCCCTCTCTCTCTCTCTCTCTCTCTCTCTCTCTCTCTCTTTCGCTCCTCCTCTCTTTTTTGCTCTTCTCTTTTTGCTCCACCTCTCCATGTGCTCATGGCTGGTCTCTACTCCTCTACCTCTCTCTCCCTTTCTGCCTTTCTCTGCCTTTATTACCCTCTTAACTCCCCTTCCCATGCCCTGAATAAACTATTCTGAAGGATACTGATACCTTCGTTGCGTGTGGTCCCTCAGGGAGAAAGGATGCCTCAGCAAGGGCCCGCCAAGACACCTCCTTCCCCCATACCTGACTACACTTCCGTAGAACATATCCCCCCTCTCTTTATCTTTTTATAAACACATCTGTTGTGAAATGCCATGCGGGTGCTAAGAATCGAACCCAAGACCTCTGGAAGAGCCATCGATCCGTTCTCGTAACCGCTGAGCCACCTCTTTAGTCCCAGCTCTGTTATCTTTGTACTTCTGGTTTTTTGGGTTATTTTCAACTCACTGGTTTTGTTTGTTTGTTTGTTTGTCTTCAATACCTACCGACCTTACGTCCCCTCCCTCCTCTCCTCCCAGCCCACTCCCACCTCCCCTTCCCCCTATATCCACCCCTCTTCTGTTTCCCTTTAGAAAAGAGCAGGTCTCCCATGGAATAGCCACTGCACAGCATAACAAGGTGCACTAAGGCTAGGCACTCACCCTCGTGTCAAGGTTGGCCAAGGCAGCCCAGTAGGAGGAAAAGGGTCCCAAGAGCCTTTGAAAGGGTCCCTGATGAAAGAGTCAGAGACACCCCACTCGCACTGTTAAGAGTCACGTAAGAACACTAAGTTAACAACCATAACAATCATGCAGAAGACCTAGTGAAGACCGGTGCAGACTCCGTGATTCCTGTCTCAGTCCCTGTGAGCCCTGCTTAGTTAATTCTGTGGGCGGTGCTCTTTTCTTATCCTTGACCCCTCTGGCTCCTACAGTTTCTCCTCCCCCTCTTTGGGGGTTCCCTGAGATCCAAGGGGAGGGGCCTGAGGGGATTCCCAATTAGGCGCTCTCTCTCTCTCTCTCTCTCTCTCTCTCTCTCTCTCTCTCTCTCTCTCTCTCTCTCTGCCTAAACTTTAGCCTAGGTCTTTGCCTCTGCTCCCATCAGCTGCCAGTAGAGCCTTTCTGATGACAATTGAACTAGGCAGTGATCTGTGAGTATAGCAGTCTTAGTTAGGGCTTCCCTTGCTGTGAACAGACACCATGACCAAGGCAACTCTTATAAAGGACATCATCTAATTGGGGCTGGCTTACAGGTTCAGAAGTTCAGTCCATTATCATCAAGGCAGGAGCATGGCAGCATCTAGGCAGGCATGGTGCAGGAGGAGCTGAGAGTTCTACATCTTCATCCAAAGAAAGACAGGAGTGCAGATTGTCTCCCATGAGGCTGGGAGGAGGGTCTCAAAGCCCACCCCCACAGTGACACACTTTCTAAGACAAAGCCACACTTGCTCAAACAAGGTCACACCTCCTTATAGTGTCACTCCCTGGGCCAAGTATATTCAAACCACCACAAGCAGAGTATCATAGGAATCACTTTATTGATTTTTAATTTTCTATCATAGGTCTCTCTGGCCTATCTAATTCCTGCTCACCCAAGTAGGTGTTCCCTCTGGTGGCACAGGCCTCAAATTAGACCAGTCATTGGTTGGCCACTCCCATAAGTTCTGCTTCTCCCTTGCCCCAGCATATATTGAAGGCAGGATAGATTGTAGGTCAAAGGTTTTGTGGTTGGGTTGGTGTCCCAGTCCAACCCAGATACCCCACCCCACCCCCACCAAAAAATCTTATTTCACTGTCATTCTTTTGTTTTTTTTTCCTGTTTTTCATTTTATTTATTTTTTGGTTGGCAGTGTATGGAGGCAGGTCCTCATGTAGCTGATGCTGGCCTTGAACTTACGATGTAGACAGTAATGGTATTGAACTTATGATTCTTCTTCCTTTATCTCCCCACCACTGAAATGACAGGGATATGGGGACATGCCCAGATTGTGTGGTGCTGGGGATGGGACCCAGCGCTCTACAACAAGAACTGCAGTCCGCCATTCTTTCTTCTTCGTACCCTTTTTTTCTTCAAGATAAAATGCCACAATTCTGCTGGGAAGTTTACTTACACACAAACATTATCCCAGTACCCAGGAGCCTGATGCGGGCAGACCACCATGGGTTCCAGGCCAGGCTGGGCTACCTAGTGCATGCCAGGCCTGCTTAGGTGATGCAGTGAGGGCCTGTGTCAAGACAAAGCATAAACAAAAGTAAACCCTCTCTGTGCTTCGTGTGCATAAGAAGGCAAAGAATACCTGCACCGTGAGTGTGGTGGGTCAATACTGTGAGTGTGGGGGTCAACACTGTGAGTGTGGTGGGTCAACACCGTGAGTGTGGTGGGTCAACACTGTGAGTGTGCACATGTTTAACACTAGCACTCAGGAGGCAAAGGCAAATGGATCGGGATGAGTTCAAGGCCAGCCTGAACCATATATCAAGTTCCGAAGCACCCAACATACAAAGTGAGACCTTGTCTTTAAAATTAATTAATTAATTATTAATGTCCTGCCTAAATTAGTCTTTCTGCCTGTAGACTTCCCTCATCTCTCCCTCCTACTCAGAGCTCAGTTTAAAATGCCTCTCTCTCCTAATGACGACTCTGTGCAACTACGGTGGCCTCGTTTCTGAGAAGGGGTTGTCTAACTAGGGGAAGGAGAGGAGCTGGTGGAGACAGGCAATGAGGAAAGAGAGGACCCAGCATCTTCATTATTAACCGATACAGGAGGGCCCAGCCACTGCGGAAGGCAGCACGTCTAAGGCAGGTGGCCCTAGGATGTATGAGAGTTAGCTAAGGGCTAGAGAGTTGGCTTGGAGGTTAAGGGCATCGATTTCTCTTTCAGAGGATCCAGGTTTGGTTACAAGCAACCAAATGGCAGCTCACAACTATCTGAAACTCCAGTTCTCACACCCTCTTTTGGCCTCCATGGATACTAAGTATCCCCCAAAATAAAAGAAATAAAATAAAATATTTAAAAAGAAGGCTAGCTAAGCACCAGCCATCAAAGTGGCATTGCTACACTGTCCTTTCTCCAGGAAATGCCAGGATGAACCCCAGCACTCTGTATGCTAATGTTAGAAATGAAAAGACTAATGCGGGCAAGCTGGCTCAGCTAGTAAGGGCCCTTGCTGCCATGCCTAATGACCTAAGTCCCATCATCCTGATTCCCTAGGATACACAATGGTAGCAGGAGAGAACAAACACCATTAAGTGGTCCTCCAACCTCCTCTGACCACATTCACACTCACTCAGGCCTGTGTAACACAGTCACAAACACAGTTTCCTTCCTTCCAACTCTGCCCTAAACACTCATTCCACCCAATTCACTAAGACCGATATAATACAAAAAGGTTTCTTAACTTGATTTTCAACCAGAGGCACGTAACTTGTAACTTCCAGCCCATCCCCCAGGAGTTCAGATGCATGGGTCCCACAGTCAGACGAGCAGAGACGAGCACGTGATACCGTCAGCAGTAAACAGGAGTGAGGAGTGGGTGGGGTGTGACAGGCTGGAAAGATGGCTCGGCAGGGAAAGTGCTTGCCTTGCAAAGTGTGAGGACCAGAGTTCAATTCCCAGAACCCACGTTTTTCAAAGCTAGGAGTGGTCACGTACACTTGAAATTTCAGCTCTGAGGAGACAGAGGCAGGCAGATCCCTGCGTCTCACTAGCCAGACAGTCTAGCCTACTTAGTGAGTCCCAGACCAGGGAGACTCCCCGACTCAGAAAACAGAGTGGGCCGGGCTAGTAGTAGCCTGAGCCTTTAATCCTAGCATGACAGAGCAGTTTCAGGACAGCCAGGGATACACGGGGGGAATCCCTGTCTCAAAAAATAATAACAAAAACAAACAAACAAAAAAGGTGAAAATAAGTTGACCTCCCTCTGGCCTACGCACGTGCACGTATCAAGAAAAGACATCCTTACGATCCTGATCAAATTTTTACAATTTTTTTTAAAATTACGTACACGTAGGTGTGCGTATATGCAGGTGCCTTTGGCAGCCAGAAGGGGGCATCAGATCCCTTGAAGCCAGAGTAGCTGGGGTTTTAGAAATCAAATTCAGGTCTTTTATAAGAGCAGCAAGGACTCTTAATGGATGAGTCATCTCTCCAGCCCATAATTCAATTCCTTCAGTCAATCCCTCCCCAACCCCCGTATCACCATGCTGATCAAACTAAGTAGTCAATCTCCTCTGTTTACAGATTTAATATTTGTAAATTTGCCAACTTGCTCAAACGTGTTCGTAACCCCTCAAATCAATACCAGACTGCTTAGAGTCGTTCACAGATAATGCACAGAGAAGTAGAAAATATGAATCTTCAAAACATATTTCCAGTGGAGGCCAAACAACAACAACAAAAAAAAACACTCTAGGTGTCTTTTCTGCAGTTTATTTAGTGCCACATTTTCTCCATAGTTTTGTTATTTAAAAAAAAATAATTTAAAGACTTATTTAACTTTTAGTTGTGTGTGTGTGTGTGTGTGTGTGTGTGTGAGAGAGAGAGAGAGAGAGAGAGAGAGAGAGAGAGAGAGAGAGAGAGAGAATAGGAGCACAGGACCTAGTCATGTAGGCTCCCTTAGAACTAGAGATGCAGGTGGTTGTGAGTCGTCTGATGTGGGTGCTGGGAACCAAACTCAGGTCTTCCCCTAAGAGTGATGTGTGCTCTTAACCACTATATCATCTCTCCAGCATTTCCTGTTTTTGATGATAGTTTCGCTGTTGACAATGGGCCCCCAACAGTGTTAGTGTACTACCTGGTGTTCAGAATTAGAGAAGGCTTAGACGCATCTTACCCAAACGGCCTTCGTTCCAATGTTGATACAATGCTAACAGCCTTGAGCTTGATGAAAATGTGTATAGATGGTATTTTCAGATTAGGTCACACATCAAGCAAGATTATAGGTTGACTGGCTGACTAAAATGTATGTTCAAGAGCCAAAGGGCTGGGGAGACTGCTCAGTCAGAAAGAAAGCAGGAGCTGACCATGTCACCTGAGCATGAGGGCCTGAGCTGCTGTTGTTGTTGTTATTGTTTGGGATTTGGTGCTTTTTTGCTCGTTTTGTTTTATTTTGTTTCTCTGTCTGTAACTCTGGCTATCCTGGAACTCATTCTGCATGCAGACAAGGCAGACCTTGAACTCACAGAGATCCACCTGCCTCTGCCTCTGCTCTGCCTCTCTGCCTCTCTGCCTCTCTGCCTCTCTCTGCCTCTCCTGCCTCTCTGCCTCTCTGCCTCTCTGCCTCTCTGCCTCTCTGCCTCTCTGCCTCTCTCTCCTCTGCCTCTCTCTCTGCCTCTCTGCTTCTCTGCCTCTCTGCCTCTGCCTCTCTGCCTCTCTGCCTCTCTGCCTCTCTGTCTCTCTGCCTCTCTGCCTCTCTGCCTCTCTCTCTCTGCCTCTCTTCTACTCTCCTCTCCTTCTCTGCCTCTCTGCCTCTGCCTCTGCATTCTCTGCCTCTGCCTCTCTCCTCTCTGCCTCTCCCACTGCCTCTGCATCTGTCTCTGTCTCTCTGCCTCTGCCTTTCTGCCTCTGCCTCTGCCTCTCTCACTCTCTGCCTTCTGCCTCTCTGCCTCTCTGCCTCTCTGCATCTCTGCCTCTCTGCCTCTCTCTCCTCTGCCTCTCTCTCTGCCTCTCTGCTTCTCTGCTTCTCTGCCTCTCTGCCTCTCTGCCTCTCTGCCTCTCTGCCTCTCTGCCTCTCTCTCCTCTGCCTCTCTCTCTGCCTCTCTGCTTCTCTGCTTCTCTGCCTCTCTGCCTCTCTGCCTCTCTGCCTCTCTGCCTCTCTGCCTCTCTGCCTCCTCTGCCTCTCCCCTCTCTGCCTCTCTGCCTCTCTCTCCTCTGCCTCTCTCTCTGCCTCTCTGCTTCTCTGCTTCTCTGCCCTCTGCCTCTCTGCCTCTCTGCCTCTCTGCCTCTCTGCCTCTCTGCCTCTCTGCCTCTCTCTCCTCTGCCTCTCTCTCTCCTCCTCCCCTCTGCCTCTCCTCCCCTCTCTGCCTCTGCCTCTCTGCCTCTCTGCCTTTGCCTCTCCCTATGCCTCTCTGCCTCTCTGCCTCTGCCTCTGCCTCTGCCTCTGCCTCTGCCTCTGCCTCTGCCTCTGCCTCTGCCTCTGCCTCTGCCTCTGCCTCTGCCTCTGCCTCTGCCTCCTGAGTGCTGGGATCAGAGGTGTGTGCCACCACCACCCAGCTTGAAGACCTGAGTATCCCCTAAAACTCATGTAAAAAAAAAAAAAAAACCAGCCAGGCCTGGTGATACATCCATGTAACTCCAACGCTGAGGAAATGGAGAGAGGAGGGATCCCTGGGGCTCACTGGTCAGCCAGCCTAGCTGAATAGGTGAGCTCCACATTCAATGAGAGATCCTGTCTCAAAATATAAGCTGGACATCATCCTGAGGAACAACCACTAAGGTCCACCTCTGGCCTCCAAACATATATGCACACACATGCATACATGCATACATCTCCATACACACACCATCACAAACATGTACACATACATGAAGTCTGTGTCTCTGTGTATTGAACAGCAGCGGGGAAAGTCTGAATGGGCACACCCCAGGCTATCAAAAGAGTTACCTCTGGAATACAAACAAGAAAGATTTTTGCTTTAAAAAAAAACAAAAGGGGAGAGGTTGGGAAAGAACCAAGGAAGGAAATCTACCGGTGAATTTGCAGAGCATTGAAAGCTTTGTAAAGACAACTTAAGTGACATTCTCATTGTCAAAAATAACTGGGGCATTTATTGACTAACAGAAAGTAAATGTGAAACTCGGCACGGCCAGGCATGGTGGCACACACTTTAATCCCAGGACTTGGGAGGCCGAGGCAGGCAGATATCTGAGAGTTCAAGACCAGCCGGGGTTATCGAGAGTTACAAGCCAGTCAGGACTACACTGAGAGACTCTTGACTCCAAAACAACTGTAAAAACCTCAGTGTGTGTTTTCACAGAACGATGGTTTTCTGTAGTTCATCTTAGTCCTCAAAGCTCCTCCAAGTTAGTGGCTTTCAGCCTCAGCTGGATCTTAGAAAAGGCCAGGGGCTGGGGATTTAGCTCAGTGGTAGAGCGCTTACCTAGGGAAGCGCAAGGCCCTGGGTTCGGTCCCCAGCTCCGAAAAAAAAAAAAAAAAAAAAAAAAAAAAAAAAAAAGGCCAAAGTGCTTCCAAACACGCTGACTCTCAGGTAGGGGAGGGGACGGTTTTCAAGCTGCTATGATGCCAATGTATAGCCCAGGTTCCACTCCCCTGTGCTGTGGTATCTGTGTCCATGAGCCATAAAATCAAGGCAAGGGCAATGGTGAGATTTCGGTCAGCTCTATTCCAGAGAGCACTTTAGGTTCCTTAGCCTCTGGTCTCTGGGATAGAGTCATTGGCAGATAAAGTTAGCAAGCTCTTCCTTGGCATAGGGCATAGGGTGATTTAGTGGTAAAAGGAGTCTGCCGCCAAACCTGACGACCTGAGTTCAAACCCCAGGACCCAAATGATGGAAGAAGAGAATTTACTGACTCAAATCATCCTCTGACCTACACATGAGCCATCACACTCGAGTGGACACACACACACACACACACACACACACACACACACACACACACACACACTATTATATAAGTAAGTGTTAATAAAAATAAGAAAAAGAAAATGAAAGTAGAAACTGCTTTCACATACAGAACTTTTACAGCTTTCATAACTAGCCAGGCTAGGGAATTGGTCCGCTGCGGGGTGTCTGAAATTGTATTTAATTTCTATTAATAAATCTGGGCTTCTCTCGGGGCACCTAGGTAAGCTTGATTAAAGTTCTCTTGCAAAGGATTCCCAAGTGTTTGCTGCCTTGCCTGCAATTCAAAGTCAAGTGCAGCTCCTTGTCAAATGGTTGCCAGGAGATAGCCTGGGAGTGAACTCCCTGTCTCCTCTGCCATGGCAACGTCTGTGGTTTTTCATCATCTTCTTCCTGTGGAGTCTAGAGTTCTTAGCTCACTGTCCATGATTACTTAGTCAATCCTGCATCAAGGAAAGAACTCCCTTAATTTATTTTTAGCTGTGTGTGCACCACTCGTGTGTGATGTATATGTTCATGTGGTGTGTGTGTGTGTGTGTGTGTGTGTGTGTGTGTGTGTATTTCTCTGTCTGTGTCCATATGTGAATGTGTGTGTGTGTGAGAGAGAGAGAGAGAGAGAGAGAGAGAGAGAGAGAGAGAGAGAGAGAGAGAGAGAGAGAGAGAGAGAGAGAGAGAGGAGAGGGAGGGGAGGGAGAGGGGAGGGAGGGAGAGAGAGAAAGAGAGAGAGCAGGTGACACACACATACACAAACACATGCGCGCACGCGCGTGCGCGCGCGCACACACACACACACACACACACACACACACACACATGCACAAGTTTCTTCAGCCGTAAGGGATGTGGTGATTTGAATAGGAATGGTCCCCAAAGACTCAAGCATTTGAATGCTTGACCTATAGGGAGTGGCACTACTAGGAAGTGTGGCCTTGTCGAAGTAGGTGTAGCCTTAATGGAGGAAGTGTGTCACTGTGGGGACAGGCTTTAAGGTCCCCCATGCTCAAGCTATGTCCAGTGGCACATACTTCTTCTGCTAGCTAAGGATCAAGATGTAGGATCCCCAGTTCCTTCTCCAGTGTCACGCTACTGTGCTTCCCACCATGAGGAGAATAAGTTGAACCTCTGAAACTGCAGGCCAGACCCACTTAAATGTTTTCCTTCATGAGTTAGCCTAAGTAAGGTAGAAATTGGTACCCGGGAGTAGGGTGTTCCAATGATGCCTGACCATGCGTTTATTTGGAGAGAGGTGGATTTGGGAACTTTGGTTAGGAAACCATACGAATGCTTTAAGTTATACCTAATGGACGATCCTAGTGGGAACTTGAAAACCAGTGGTGTACAGCGGGATTTAAACTGTAGAGATCTGGCTTAAGAGGTTTCAGAGGAGAAGAGTGTTAGTGTGTGGCCTAGAGACTGTTCTTGTGATATTTTGGCAAAGAATTTGACTGCTTCTTGCCCTCGTCTAAAAGGTTCGCTTGAGGTGAATGCCCAATAAAGTTTTGTATTAATAAAGTTTTGTATTAATAAAGTTTTGTATTAATTGCAGTGGCAAAGGCAATCTCAATAGCCAAGTATAGACTCAGGTGTGTGGTTCACTCTTAGGAAGGGGGTTTGATTTTTTTTTTTTTAAAGGAGCAAGTCGAGAAAGGAAAAATACAATTTGAGGTTAGAGGATTGAAGGAGCACCCGGAAATGCAATGGAGTTAAATCCTGTGTTCAAGGAGATAAACAGATTAAAGATATTAAATGGGATTAAGGAAGTGATAACCTCGGAGCAAGATCCCACCCAGCTAAGCTTCCTTCTTAAGCAAAAGAATTGAAGAAAAGCTCAGGGCCAGGTGTGGTGATCTTTAATCCTGGCACTCAGGAGGCAGAGGCATTGAGATCTCTGAATTCAAGGCCAGCCAGATCTACAGAGCAAGTTCCAGAACAGCCGAGCTTAGGCAGTGAAGGAAACCATCAAAAAGAGAAAGCTGGTGATATGTAATTAACAAGGGGGCCATGTTCCATCCCAGAAAGCAGCAGGACTTAGGGTACATAGTTCTGGCCTTAGAGTCAAGAATAGAAGAAAACCAACCACAGGATAACTCGGAGGAGTCCCGATGGGGATCCAATATTGATGGTGTCACAGAAGCCCAAGATCTTGAACCAGACCAATGACTCATTGCAATGGATATGTGCAGGTGAGGATGTGTGGACAGAGGGATATTCTATGGGACACACTGACATACCACAGCTTCCACAATGAGACATTTTCTATGCTTTGATGATTTTTTTGTTGTTTGTTGTTATTTGTGTGGTTTTTTTTCGGGGGGGTTGCAAGGGCATACAGAGATGGGGAGATGAGCAGGAATGAGTGTATGATGTGAAGCTTACAAAGAATAAATAAGAAAACTTTTAAAATAGAAAGGGTTACGGAATCTCCCTCTTTGACTAAGGGCAGCCTGTGAGGCTAGGCATGTGGTGGGGTGTCTTTGCATGAACAGTCCACTGCGTGAAGCTGTGAAGTTGAGGCCTGGACTACCTTGAAGACCCCAAGATGCTAGAGATGTTAAAGCTGTGGGATACCTGTCAAGGAAAGCGGCAAACTGGAAGTGGAACCAGCCCAAGAGAAAGGTGCAGTCAACAAAGATGAAGGGAGTTGGAGATCTGAAGACCGCTTTGACATCAGACGTGGTGATGCAGAGTTTGGAGTCTGCCCAGCTGGTGTTCAGTCTTGCTTTGGTCCAATATTTACTCACCATGCTCCCATCCCTATGTTTTGGAACAATGATGTGTATCCTATGCTATTATATGTTGGAAGTATGTGATCTGCTTTTTATTTTGATTTGATAGGCGATTAAAACTAAGAGATTGCACAAATATCAGAAGAGACTTTGAACTTTTGGACTCTTACACATTGTTAAGACTGTTCTAGACTGTGGGGACTTTTGAAGTTGGACCGAACGCACTGCTGCATTATGTTATAGCTACAAGTCTATGAGGGCCAGGGAGTGGAATGTGATGGTATGAATAGGAATGGCCCCCATAGACTCATGTGCTTAAATGCTTGGCCCATAGGGAATGGCCTTGTTGGAGTGGGTGTGGCCTTGTTGGAGTAGGTGTGGCCTTGTTGGAGTAGGTGTGGCCTTGTTGGATAAAGTGTGTCACTGTGGGGGGTGGGGCAGGCCTTAAGATTTCCTGAGCTCAAGCTACATTGAGTAACACAGTCTCCCTCTACTGCTGGGGATCCAGATGTAGAACTCTCAACTCCTTCTCCAGCACCATGTCTGCCTGCTTGTCATCACACCTCACACCATGATGACAATGAACAAAAAATCTGAAAGGGCCCCAGTGAGATGTTTTTCCTTTATAGGAGTAGAATTGGTCATGGTGTCTCTTCACAGCAGTAAAACCCTAACTAAAACAAGGGAGAACAAAATCGTGCCATTTATAGGAAAATAGATGCAAGTAGAGATAATCATATCAAGGGAACTAGCCTCAGAAAGACAAATGTCATGCATTTTTCTCTCATTGTGGTTCCTAGATTTCACAGTCCCACAAAATCATGAATGTGTTTGTAAAGTGAAAATCGTAGGGAATAAAGACCACTAATGGTGAGGGGGACAGGAAAAGCCAGAGAG
Source organism: Rattus rattus (assembly GCF_011064425.1). Classification (NCBI taxonomy): domain Eukaryota; kingdom Metazoa; phylum Chordata; class Mammalia; order Rodentia; family Muridae; genus Rattus; species Rattus rattus. Next base: position 8,045,150 of record NC_046163.1, on the reverse strand, counting down.
TGGGGGAAGGGAGGGAATGTGTCCAATGTGTTTTCATACCTGTATGAAAACAATACAATTTAAATATTTATTTATTTTATTTATATAGATGTCATGCCTGGCTTGTATGTCTGTGCACCACATGCATTCCTGGTGCCCACAGAGGCCAGAATAGGGCATTGGATCCCCTGAGACTAGAGTGAGCCATCACGTGGGTGCTGGGCAGCCAGTGCTCCTAACCAGATTCAGTCCCTGAAAGTATCTTACGGGTTATTTCACTATATTTTATGTGTACAGGTATTTTGCTCACATGTATTTCTGAGCACCGCTTGCATGCCTGGTGACCAAGGAAGACAGAAGAAGGCATCAGTCTTAGTTAGGATTTAATTTCTGTGAAGAGACACCATGACCACAGCAACTCTGATAAAGGAAAACATTTAACTGGGGCTGACTTACAGTTCAGACATTTAGTCCACTACTCTGATGGAAGCATGGCTGCACCTCAGACATGGTGCTGAAGAAGGAGCTGAGAGGTCTACATCTGGATCTGCAGAAAGCAGAAAGCGAGTGTTTATCCTAGACCTGGCTTGAGCATTTGAGACCTTAAAGCCTGCCCCCTTGTGATGCACATCCTCCAACAGGCCACATCTACTCCATCAAGGCCACACCTCCTTATAGTGCCTCTCCCTATGAACCTATGGGACCCATTTTTATTCAAACCACCACAGTATCTGAGACCCTGGAACTGAAGCCACAATAGTTATGAGGCATCATGTGGATGCTGTGATCGAACCCTGGTCCTCAGAAAGAGCAATAACTACTCTTAACCCCCATGCCATCTCTCCAGCTGTGATGGCCCGTGGGAAGTGGCACTGTTAGGAGGTGTGGCCTTGTTATAGGAAGTACATCACTGTGTAGGCAGGCTTCGAGGTCTCCTAGTACTCATGCATCACCCATTGTAGAAGAGAACCTCCTCCTGGTTCCCTGCAGAAGACAGCCTCCTTCTGTCTGCCTTTGGATCAAGATGTAGAGCTCTCAGTTCTTTCTCCAGCACTATGTCTACCTGCAGGCTGCCATGCTCCTGCCATGATGATAATGGACTAAACCTCTGAAACTGTAAGCCAGCTCCAATTAAACGTTTGCCTTTATACGAGTTGCCTTGGTCATGGTGTCTCTCTATGGCAATAAAATCCAAACTAAGACACCACCCCACCCCATGAAAATACTTTCAATTTAGCATGAAAATCATTTGATGAAATTGAGTCCATAGATGCTCTGAGCCCAAACAAAACACGCTGGAGAGTTCTGGTCTCTGGTCTATGAGCTATGTGCCTCTCTTCCTCTAACTCACTCTGGGCTCTTCCTAAAACAGAATGGACTTTAAAACTCACAGCTCAAGCTCACAGTTATGGGAACACAAACAGCCACTATCTGGATTATGGATCTGCATATGTAGCACATTCTGTTATTGAGATAATGGACCAGTACCCCACAATGACACTCAGGGACACTGGGAATTTGGGGGTCATGACCTAGGTTCCTGAAGAATGACTCCATAAGGTTGGCCGCTGACCTCCACATGTACATGCATGCACATGCATCCACCTACTCACATACACATAGAAAAATGTAAGTCAAAACTAATATGCAATTCACATGCAGAATATAGGATAGCAAAAGGATGACTTTACTGGAGTTTGATGAGCGCCACTCTCCTATCTTTTAAAGCTCCTCATCCTCGCTCCTATTTCAGCTTTTCCTCTGCCAACCTCCACCTACAGAGAACATTGCTGAATGCCCTTCCCCATCTTTCTTCACCTTAGTGAACATCTCAACCACTCAAAGAGTGTAAGAAGATCCCAGTGGCTGGATAGAGGACTTAGCCATTATGAGCACCTGTTATTCTTTCAGAGGACCTGGGTTTGATGCCCAGCCCTTACACTCACATATAGATGACTCACAGCCATCTACGACTCCAGTATCGGTGCCCTCTTTTGACCTCTGATGACACCACCATTAAGATGCAACCCCAGCACTAAACAATGAAGTGCTTTAATATAACTATGCTCTGGCGGTTTCTAGCTGGCTCCCGAACCTCGCTGATCCCAGCCCACAGCTCCCTGCAACCAAACCCCCTGGGAGAGAGAGCTCATCGCCCAGATCTGTGGACAATCCTGAGACTACAGGGCAGGAAAGACTGCCACTTCTGCCCCACCTTTACCCACATCCCTGGCACAAGAGGAAACTGTATAGGGCCTCTGGGAACAGGAAGATGGGGCAGTCAAGCTGCAGGAGCGCTGCGGTCCAGACTGTGCCCGGATCTGAACAGACCCAGTCAAACAGCTCCCTGCACCCAAATCCCATTGGAGGGAGAGCTAGGCCTTCAGAGGGGGACATGCCTGAGAAACCAGAGGAGACCACTTTCTGCCCACATTTCTGAATCTAGAGGAAAACACCTAGCTCCAGAGACCTGTGCACAGAGACCCAGAAGTAGGCCCTTCTGGTTGCTGCCCTCACAGAGAGCTGAAACCAAGCCCCTAGGAGCGACTTCAGGCCCGAAACCAGAAGTAAGACCAACTTTTCTGCTCCAAGTGACCTGCCTGGTGGACTCAGGACACACAACCACAGGAACAGCTGAAAGCCAGTGGACAGGAACAACTACACACCTGAAAACAGAACACTCTGTTCCCATAACTGGCTGAAAGAGAACAGGAAAACAGGTCTACAGCACTCCTGACACAGGCCTATAGGACGGTCAAGCCTCTGTCAGAAATAGCAGAACAAGGTAACACAAGAGACAACCTGATGGCGAGAGGCAAGCACAGGAACCCAAGCAACAGAAACCAACACTACATGGCATCATCAGAGCCCAATTCTCCCACCAAAGCAAACACTGAATATCCAAATACACCAAAAAAAAAAAAAACAAGATCTAGATTTAAAATCACATTTGATTATGATGATGGAGGACTTTAAGAAAGACATAAAGAACTCCCTTAGAGAAATGCAGGAAAACACAAGTAAACAAGTAGAAGCCCTAGAGAGGAAACACAAAAATCCCTGAAAGAATTACAGGAAAACACAATCAAACAGGTGAAGGAATTAAAAATGGAAATAGAAACAATAAAGAAAGCACAAAGAGAGACAACCCTGGATATAGAAAACCAAAGGAAGAGATAAGGAGCCGTAGACACAAGCATCACCAACAGAATACAAGAGATGGAAGAGAGAATCTCAGGAGCAGAAGAGTCCATAGAAATCATCGACACCCAAAACATACAGGAAATCCAGGACACATTGAGAAGATCAAGCCTAAGGATAATAGGTATAGAAGAGAGTGAAGACTCCCAAATCAAAGGACCAGTAAATATCTTCAACAAAATCATAGAAGAAAACTTCCCTAACCTAAAGAAAGAGATGTCCATAAACATACAAGAAGCCTAAAGAACTCCAAATAGATTGAACGACAAAAGAAACTCCTCCCGTCACATAATAGTCAAAACACCAAATGCACAAAATAAAGAAAGAATATTAAAAGCAGTAAGGGAAAAAGGTCAAGTGACATATAAAGGCAGACCTATAAGAATTACACCAGACTTCTCACCAGAGACTATGAAAGCCAGAAGACCCTGGACAGATGTCATACACACCCTAAAAGGACACAAATGCCAGCCCAGGTTACTGTATCCAGCAAATTAACCATCAATTATCATAGATGGAGAAACCAAGATATTCCATGACAAAACCAAATTTACACAATAACTTTCTACAAATCCAGCCCTACAAAGGATAATAAATGGTAAAGCCCAACACAAGGAGGCAAGCTACACCCTAGAAAAGGCAAAAAACTAATTGTTTTGCAAAAAAACAAAAAGAAGACAAGCATACAAACATAATCTCACCTCAAAATACAAAGATAACAGGAAGCAACAATCACTATTTCTTAATATCTCTCAACATCAATGGACTCAATTCCCCAATAAAAAAGACATAGATTAACAAACTGGATATGCAATGAGGACTACAGGAAACACACCTCAGAGACAAAGACAGACACTACCTCAGAGTAAAAGGCTGGAAAAACAACTTTCCAAGCAAATGGTCTGAAGAAGCAAGCTGGAATAGACATTCTAATATCGAATAAAATCGACTTTCAACCAAAAGTCATCAAAAAAGATAAGGAAGGACATTTCATATTCATCAAAGGAAAAATCCCCCAGGAGGAACGCTCAATCCTAAATATCTATGCTCCAAATACAAGGGCACCTACATACATAAAAGAAACCTTATTAAAGCTCAAAGCACACATTGCACCTCACACAATAATAGTAGGAGATTTCAATGTCCCACTTTCATCAATGGACAGATCATGGAAACAGAAATTAAACAGAGACATAGACACACTAACAGAAGTTATGAACCAAATGGACTTAACAAATATTTATAGAATATTCTATACTAAAACAAAAGGATATACCTTCTTCTCACCACCTCACGGTACTTTCTCCAAAACTGACCATATAATTGGGCACAAAACAGGCCTCAACAGATACAGAAAGATAGAAATAATCCCATGCGTCCTATCAGACCACCATGGGGTAAAGCTGGTCTTCAATAACAATAAGGAAAGAATGCCCACATATACATGGAAGCTGAACAATGCTCTATTCAATGATAACCTGGTCAAGGAAGAAATAAAGAAAGAAATTAAAGACTTCTTAGCATTTAATGAAAATGAAGGTACAACATACCCAAACTTATGGGACACAATGAAAGCTGTGCTGAGGAAAACTCATAGCTCTGAGTGCCTGCAGAAAGAAACAGGAGAGAGCATATATCAGCAGCTTGACAGCACACCTAAAAGCTCTAGAACAAAAAGAAGCAAATACACCCAGGAGGAGTAGATGGCAGGAAATAATCAAACTCAGAGCTGAAATCAACCAAGTAGAAACAAAAAGGTCTATACAAAGAATCAACAGAACAAAAGCTTGTTCTTTGAGAAAATCAACAAGATAGACAAACCCTTAGCCAGACTAACGAGAGGACACAGAGAGTGTGTCTAAATTAACAAAATCAGAATTGAAAAGGGAGACATAACAACAGAATCAGAGGAAATTCAAAAAATCATCAGATCCTACTACAAAAACCTATATTCAACAAAACCTGAAAATCTTCAGGAAATGGACAATTTCCTAGACAGATACCAGGTACTGAAGTTAAATCAGGAACAGATAAACCCCATAACAACCTAAAGAAATAGAAGCAGTCATTAAAAGTCTCCCAATCAAAAAGAGCCTAGGTCCAGATGGGTTCAGTGCAGAATTCTATCAGACCTTCATAGAACACCTCATACCAATACTATCCAAACTATTCCACAAAATTGAGACAGATGGAGCGCTACCAAATTCCTTCTATGAAGCCACAATTACTCTTATACCTAAACCACACAAAAGACCCAACAAAGAAAGAGAACTTCAGACCAATTTCCTTATGAATATCAATGCAAAATACTCAATAAAATTCTTGCAAACGAATCCAAGAACACATCAAAACAATCATCCATCACGATCAAGTAGGCTTCATGCCAGGCATGCAGGGATGGTTTAATGTGGGGAGCGGGTGTGGCGGCAGTCCCAAGATGGCGCCCGGGACTGCAGCTAAGTCTCATGAGTAGCACCTGACTTCCTCACACACCTGAAACTAGCCATGTCCATTGTGAGAGCTGCGCAGGCTCACCATGACACAAGATCAGGCCATGTGACCTATGAACTGAGACTACAAAGTCTGGACTGAGGAGGCGGAGTTGAGGGAGGATATAAGGGAGTGTGCTTGGGGGCTGGGGAGGAGGAAGGGAAGAAAAGGGAGATTGCTGCTTGCATGCAGAAAGAAAGGTTCCTGAATAAACTGCTTTGAGAAGAACGCTGTGTCATTGCTCCTTTCTGCGGGACAGAGACAGAAGCAACAGTTTAATATACGGAAAACCAACATAATCCATTATATAAACAAACTGAAAGATAAAAACCACATGATCATTTCATTAGATGCTGAGAAAGCATTTGACAAAATCCAACACCCATTCATGATAAAAGTACTGAAAAGAACAGGAATTCAAGGCCCATACCTAAACATAATAAAAGCCATATACAGCAAACCAGTAGCTAACATTAAACTAAATGGAGAGAAACTTGAAGCAATCCCACTAAAATCAGGGACTAAACAAGGCTGCCCACTCTCTCCCTACTTATTCAATATAGTTCTCAAAGTCCTAGCCAGAGCAATCAGACAACAAAAGGAGATCAAAGAATACAGATGGGAAAGGAAAAAGTCAAAATATCACTATTTGCAGATGATATGATAGTATATTTAAATGATACCAAAAGTTCCACCAGAGAACTACTAAAGTTGATAAACACCTTCAGCAAAGTGGCTGGGTATAAAACTAACTCAAATAACTCAGTAGCCTTCCTCTATACAAAAGAGAAACAAGCTGAGAAAGAAATTAGGGAAATGACACCCTTCATAATAGTCCCAAAAAATAGAAAGTACCTCAGTGTGACTTTAACCAAGCATCTGTGTGATAAGAACTTCAAGCCTCTGAAGAAAGAAATTGAAGAAGACCTCAGAAGATGGAAAGATCTCCCATGCTCATGGATTGGCAGGATTAATATAGTAAAAATGGCCATTTTACCAAAAGCAATCTACAGATTCAATGCAATCCCCATCAAAATACCAATCCAATTCTTCATAGAGCTAGAACAATTTGCAAATTCATCTGGAATAACAAAAAACCCAGGATAGCTGAAACTATCCTCAACAATAAAAGGACTTCAGGGGGAATCACTATCCCTGAACTCAAGCAGTATTACAGAGCAATAGTGATTTAAGAAAAAAAAAAACTGTATGGTATTGGTACAGAGACAGGCAGATAGACCAGTGGAATAGAATTGAAGACCCAGAAATGAACCCACACACCTATGGTCACTTGATTTTTGACAAAGGAATGGAAAAAAGATAGCATTTTCAGCAAATGGTGCTGGTTCAACTGGAGGTCAACATGTAGAAGAATGGAGATCGATCCATGCTTATCACCCTGTACAAAGCTTAAGTCCAAGTGGATCAAGGACCTCCACATCAAGCCAGACACACTCAAACTAATAGAAGAAAAAGTGGGGAAGCATCTGGAACACATGGGCACCGGAAAAAATTTCTTGAACAAAACACCAATGGCTTATGCTCAAAGATCAAGAATCAACAAATGGGATCTCATGAAACTGCAAAGCTTCTGTAAGGCAAAGGACACTGTGGTTAGGACAAAACGGCAACCAACAGATTGGGAAAAGATCTTTACTTAATCCTACAACTGATAGAGGGCTTATATCTAAAATATACAAAGAAGTCATGAAGTTAGACCTCAGGGAGTCAAATAACCCTATTAAGGAATGGGGTTCAGAGCTAAACAAAGAATTCACAGCTGAGGAATGCCGAATGGCTGAGAAGCACCTAAAGAAATGTTCAACATCTTTTAGTCATAAGGAAAAAATGCAAATCAAAACAACCCTGAGATTCCACCTCACACCAGTCAGAATGGCTAAGATCAAAAACTCCAGAGACAGCAGATGCTGGCGAGGATGCGGAGAAAGAAGAACACTCCTCCATTGTTGGTGGGATTGCAGACTGGTACAACCATTCTGGAAAACAGTCTGGGGGTTCCTCAGAAAACTGGACATTGCACTACCTGAGGACCCAGCTATTCCTCTCTTGGGCATATACCCAATAGATGCTCCAACATACAACAAAGACACATGCTCCACTATGTTCATAGCAGCCTTACTTGTAATAGCCAGAAGCTGGAAAGAACCCAGATGCCCTTCAACAGAGGAATGGATACAGAAAATGTGGTACATCTATACAATGGAATACTACTCAGCTATCAAAAACAATGACTTTATGAAATTCATAGGCAAATGGATGGAATTGGAAAATATCATCCTGAGTGAGGTAACCCAATCACAGAAAAACACACATGGTATGCACTCATTGATAAGTGGATATTAGCCCAAATGCTCGAATTACCCTAGATGCACAGAACACATGAAACTCAAGAAAGATGACCAAAATGCGAATGCTTCTTTAAAAGGGGAACAAGCATACCCTTGGCAGGGAATTGGGAGGCAAAGTTTAGAACGGAGGCTGAAGGAACACCCATTCAGAGCCTGCCCCACATGTGGCCCATACATATACAGCCACCAAACTGGATGAAGCAAAGAAGTGCAGGCTAACAGGAACCGGATGCAGATTCTCCTGAGAGACAAAGCCAGAATATGGCAAATACATAGGCGAATGCCAGCAGCAAACCACTGAACTGAGAACGGGACACCCATTGAAGGAACCAGAGAAAGGACTGAAAGATCTGAAGGGGTTCGAGACCCCATATGAACAACAATGCCAACCAACCAGAGCTTCCAGGGACTAAGCCACTACCCAAAGACTATACATGGACTGACCCTGGGCTCCAACCTCATAGGTAGCAATGAATATTCTAGTAAGAGCATCAGTGGAAGGGGAAGCCCTGGTCCTGCCAAGACTGAACCCCAGTGAACGTGATTGTTGAGGGAGAGCGGTAATGGGAGGAGGATTGGGAGGGAACACCATATAGAAGGGAGGAGGGGTTAGGGGATGTTGGCATGGAAACCGGAAAGGGAATAACATTTGAAATGTAAAGAAAAACCCAATTTAATAAAGATGGAAAAAAATAACTATGCTCTGTGCAAAATGAAATGGCAACTACATTGAAAACATTATCCTTCTTCTATCTCTCTCTCTCTCTCTCTGTGTGTTTGTGTGTGTGTGTGTGGTGTGTGTGTGTGTGTGTGTGTGTGTGTGTGTGTTGGGATGTTCTAGTTTCCTTTTTTTGTTTCTTTCACCAAAAAAAAAAGCAACAAAGGAAGAAAAGATTTATTTGACTCCATGCTTGACTTGATCATAGTCCCTCAGTGAGAGGAACCAAGACAGGAACCTGGAGGCAGAACAGTGCAGGAATGCTGCTCTGATGGCTCATGCTTAGCTAGCCTTCTTCTCTAAAACATGTTGTTTTATTTTATTTATTTCATTTATTATTTTATTGTGTGTGGGTGGGGATTCCCCTGCAAGTATGTTATTTACCACTTGCAGACCTAGTGCCCTTCGAGGCCCAAAGAGGGTGTGAGAACTGGAATTCCAGATGGTGGCTGGCCATGTGGGTGTTTGGAATCAAACCCAGATCCTCTGAGTGGGAAATCAACGCCCTAAGCACTGAGCTGTCTCCAGCCCATCGCTGGGCCACTATTAGTCATGAAGACACTCTCCCATAGGCGTGCTGGAGGCCAATCTGATGTAGATAATGCCTCAATCAGGGACCTCTTCTCTGTGACTCTAGAGTGTGTCAAGTTGGCAGTTAAAGGCAGCTGATAGGAAGTGGGGGAGGGGTCGATAGAATGTTTTTAGTTTCCCCTGGGAGATTGACATTTGGGATCTCATGGAGAGAAACTGATTTTTCCCTAATCTAACCTTAACCCTATAGGAAAAGAATTGTTTTCTATGGTCAGAGTGTCCCACCCCAGGTGGTGGATTCTCATGTATTTGTTTCTCATGTATTTGTTACAGTGTTGCAAAGGGGTGGAGGGACTGACAGCTCAGCACTGATCTCCTGAATGCCTGGCACACCACGCTGAAATCCTGAGTGTCTGGCTCTGTAAGATGCCTACTGTTCATTTCTGAATTAGTCAACCACTCCAAAAATAGTGAATGGAGAGATTTTAAGGAGGAGTCGATTCTGATCCAAAGTCATAGTGGGGGGGAAATGAATAAAATTCAAATGTGCTAGCTTTGGGGGCACTCATGTATTTGATTTGAAGTGAAAGGACCATGTTTCTTCAGCCGTAAGGTATGGGGTGGTTCTCACAGCCAAATGCCCTGCACACGCTGCGGTGTTCATGCAAGCATTTATATGCATAGGGACAGAGACCAGAAAACAATGTCCAGGCCATCTCAGGCCCAGAATGCCATGAAATCACCAAGGAGGCTAGACGCCCTCTGGCCATCTGATCGCAGGTGGTGCTCCATTGTCTCCACGCCCTCAGTGCCGGATTGCAGTAGGCACCAGCTGTTTTCACTTGGGTGCTGTATCAAATTCTGGTCCTCACACTTACAGGGCAATCGCTTATCTCCAGCCTGAGCATACCTCATTGCTTAACTCATCTGTCAAAACCAATGAAATACGAGGAGACCCTGGACGGTCTCCCTAGTTTAGAAATAGCTGGAGGAGACCGCGAGGGCTGTGCCGCTCTCATTCAGTCGGAGACAAACGGGTAAGCTACGCCATGTGGGGTTTGAGGGTCCAGTGGGAACTGCGACTGAGCAGGCTGAGTGATGTCACCTCTGTGTTTCACCGCCACAGGACAGTGACGATGGCGACCTCTGGGAACACTAGCAATGGGAGACAGCAGACGTCCTTTCTCAACCTAGTTTTGTAGACAATTCAAATGCTTGAAATACTGTCTCATGTCCACAAGGGGCTGGGAAGGTAGCCCGTTAGTAAACTGCTTGCTGCACAGACGTGAAACCTGGGTTTGATTCCCCTGCATCCTGTAAGACTCAAGTGTTATAACACACACGCATGCATCCAGCTGGGGAAGTATGACAGGAAGATCCTTCAGGTTACTAACCAACCAGCCTCTTCAGGATCGGGGTAAGTTGCAGGTTCAGTGAGAGACCGCTTTTTCAAAAAAAAGGATGTAAAGGAAGATACCTATGACCTCTGGCTTCCATGCACACCTGCACACAAGAGGAAAAACAGTTTTAAGAAATACGAAATAATCCCTTCAGTACGACCTCCCGCACAGGCAGTGACTCCGCTTATTCTGGACTTTGGGCAATTAGATATTTCTTAACGAGAGTTGAGGCTGCTTACTTGTCACCCGCCATTGGAAGGCTGGTTTTTTGTTGTTCTTATAAACTTTAACTTCTGCCACAGCCAATGACCTCACTTCCTACTTCACGAAGATCAAAGGTAACAACAATGGCTGGGTTGTTTTGTTTTTGGGTGGAGGATTCTTTCTTTGGAAACCAACCCTCCGCCTGCACACTAGTGTTCCTTCTTCCCTTCCTCTAACCTGTCATCGAAAGTGCCTTATATGTACCATGTTCATGTGAGTGTGTGTACACGCAGTAGACATATGTGCAACCAAAGATTAAACTCAGAAGTTTGTTGCTGTTGTTGTTGTTGTTGTATTTGTTTGTTTGTTTGTGTCGATGATATCTACCTTGATTTTTTGATACATGGTGTCTCACTGAACGTGGAGCTCACAAGTAGGCCAGGCTGAAATGAGGCCCCAGAGATCCTTCTGCTTCATGTTCCCAGCACTGGAATTACCAATGTTGCTGAAATACGCCCAGGCTTCTGTATGGGTGCTGAAGATCCGACTACAGGGCCCATGCTTAAGTAGGTACTTTTACCCAGTGGGCTTATATTTTAACCGTTCACTCAATGTCTCTCAGGCATCTCACATCCCTGACTTCACACCCTATTCATAGTAAGATGATCAAACCCCCAATCTCCTCCGGAGCCTCCTTAACTGTAAGGACTATGCTGTTGGCTAGTTTTCTGTCAACAATGACACAAGCTAGAGATTTGGAAAAGGCAACCTCAATTGAGGAAGTGCTGCCATCAGATTGGTCTGTGGCAAGCCTCTATGGGACAACTTGATTAATGATTGCTGTGTGGGTTCATCCATGGGAAGGGGCTGGTGTTTACCCTGGTGAGGTAGTCATAGGTTGTGTGAAAAAAAAAGGTTACTCAGCCAAAGCAACATTCCTTCATAGCTTCCGCTCAGTTCTGCTTTGGGATCCATCTGTGAGAGTTCTTGCTTTGACTTTTGATAAGGACAGTGATGTGGAAATGAAAAGCAAATAAGTTCTTTCCTTCCCAATTCGCTTTTGATCATGATATTTTATCATAGCAATTAAAAAACCCTAACCTTGGAGATTGGTTCTAATGATTTGATTCAATCAGTAATCTGCTGTCCAAACACTAAAGAAAGGTCCTTGTCCCCGATTGGTTTTAATCAATCAATAAAGATGCCGGGGACCAATGGCTAGCTAGGGGCAAAGGAGATGGAGCAGGACCCTTAGGTTGAACAGGCTAGGGTCGAAGGAGAGAAGGAGATGGAGTATCACCATGATGCAATGGAGAGGGAAGAGATTTAGAACTGCAGAGAGAAGATCATCCAAAATGTAGTTGAAGGAAAGCGCCCCAGAAGGGCTGCCCAGAAGCGTCCCAAGCAGCAAAGACCAATGGGCCTCACAGAAGGTGTGTAACAGGGCAGCAGAGTTAAAGATAGATTTAAAAGGCGCTGAGCCAGGTGTACCAGAAGGATTAGAACTGTGCAGCCTTTGAGTACACAAGGCATTTCAAAATAAGCCAGTGTGTGTGTGTGTGTGTGTGTGTGTGTCATTCTCAGATCCCAAGTGTTCCTGGGTGGGGTGGGGTGGAATCAAAAGCAGTAAGGTAAAAACCCCATCACACAAAGACTCCAACAAAGAAAGAGAACTTCAGACCAATTTCCCTTATGAATATCGATGCAAAAGATCAATAAAATTTAAAACCAATCCAAGAGCAATACTCAAAACAATCATCCACCATGATCATAGGTCATCCCAGGCATGCAGGGGATGGTCTAATATAATGGAAACCATCAACGGATCCATTATATAAACAAACTGAAAGAACAAAAACACATGATAATTTAATTAGATGCTGAGAAAGCATTTGAAAATTCAACACCCCTTCTTCAAAAAAGTCCTGAAAGAATAGGAATTCAAGGCCCATAACTAAACATAGTAAAAGCCATATACAGCAAACCAGTTGCTAACATTAAACTAAATGGAGAGAAACTTGAAGCAATCCCACTAAAATCAGGGACTAGACAAGGCTGCCCACTCTCTCCCTACTTATTCAATATAGTTCTTGAAGTTCTAGCCAGAGCAATAAGACAACAAAAGGAGGTCAAGGGGATACAGATCGGAAAAGAAGAAGTCAAAATATCACTATTTGCAGATGATATGATAGTATATTTAAGTGATCCCAAAAATTCCACCAGAGAACTAATAAAGCTGATAAACAACTTCAGCAAAGTGGCTGGGTATAAAATTAACTCAAATAAATCAGTAGCCTTCCTCTACACAAAAGAGAAACAGGCCGAGAAAGAAATTAGGGAAATGACACCCTTCATAATAGATCCAAATAATATAAAGTACCTCGGGGTGACTTTAACCAAGCAAGGGAAAGATCTGTACAAGAACTTCAAGACTCTGAAGAAAGAAATTGAAGAAGATCTCAGAAGATGGAAAGATCTCCCATGCTCATGGATTGGCAGGATTAATATAGTAAAAATGGCCATTCTACCAAAAGTGATCTACAGATTCAATGCAATCCCCATCAAAATACCAATCCAATTCTTCAAAGAGTTAGACAGAACAATTTGCAAATTCATCTGGAATAACAAAAAACCCAGGATAGCTAAAACTATCCTCAACAATAAAAGGACTTCAGGGGGAATCACTATCCCAGATCTCAAGCAGTATTACAGAGCAATAGTGATAAAAACTGCATGGTATTGGTACAGAGACAGACAGATAGACCAATGGAACCGAATTGAAGACCCAGAAATGAACCCACACACCTATGGGCACTTGATTTTTGACAAAGGAGCCAAAACCATCCAATGGAAAAAAGATAGCATTTTCAGCAAATGGTGCTGGGTCAACTGGAGGTCAACATGTAGAAGAATGCAGATCGATCCATGCTTATCACCCTGTACAAAGCTTAAGTCCAAGTGGATCAAGGACCTCCACATCAAACCAGATACACTCAAACTAATAGAAGAAAACTAGGGAAGCATTTGAACACATGGGCACTGGAAAAATTTCCTGAACAAAAAACACCCATGGCTTATGCTCTAAGATCAAGAATCGGCAAATGGGATCTCATAAAACTGCAAAGCTTCTGTAAGGCAAAGGACACTGTGGTTAGGACAAAACGGCAACCAACAGATTGGGAAAAGATCTTTACCAATCCTACAACAGATAGAGGGCTTATATCCAAAATATACAAAGAACTGAAGAAGTTAGACAGCAGGGAGGCAAATAACCCTATTAAAAAATGGGGTTCAGAGCTAAACAGAGAATTCACAGCTGAGGAATGCCGAATGGCTGAGAAACACCTAAAGAAATGTTCAACATCGTTAGTCATAAGGGAAATGCAAATCAAAACAACCCTGAGATTTCACCTCACACCAGTGAGAATGGCTAAGATCAAAAACTCAGGTGACAGCAAATGCTCGCGAGGATGTGGAGAAAGGGGAACACTCCTCCATTGTTGGTGGGGTTGCAGACCGCTACAACCATTCTGGAAATCAGTCTGGAGGTTCCTCAGAAAATTGGACATTGAACTGCCTGAGGATCCAGCTATACCTCTCCTGGGCATATACCCAAAAGATGCCCCAACATATAAAAAGACACGCGTCCACTATGTTCATCGCAGCCTTATTTATACAGCCAGAAGCTGGAAAGAACCCAGATGCCCTTCAACAGAGGAATGGATACAGAAAAATGTGGTACATCTACACAATGGAATATTACTCAGCTATCAAAAACAATGACTTTTAAGAAATTGTAGGGCAAATGGTTGAACTGAAACTATCATCCTGAGTGAGCTAACCTAATCACAGAAAGACATACATGGTATGTACTCATTGATAAGTGGCTATTAGCCCAAATGCTTGAATTACCCTAGATGCCTAGAACAAATGAAACTCAAGACGGATGATCAAAATGTGAATGCAGATCGCCTCCTGAGAGACACAGCCAGAATACAGCAAATACAGAGGCGTATGCCAGCAGGAAACCACTGAACTGAGAACAGGACCCCTGTTGAAGGAATCAGAGAAAGAACTGGAAGAGCTTGAAGGGAGCCTCGAGACCCCATATGTACAGCAATGCCAACCAACCAGAGTTCCAGGACCAAGCCACCACCCAAAGACTATACATGGACTGACCCTGACC